>NC_057806.1:350296496-350327022 GCF_018294505.1 Triticum aestivum
ATACCGCCCCACCACCGTCGGCGACCACCGCCCCCACCCTGAACCCTAAGATAGATAGTGGGGTACCTCTCCGGCGAGCCCCCCTCCCCGCTGCGGCTGGTTCTTCCTTAACTCCGGCGAGTCCCCCCCTGAAAATCGACTGACCCAAAAGTTGATTCAGTCGACTGAAGTGTAGCTAAATCGGAGCAGCATCGCAAGTAAGAGCAAGAGCGAGAGCAGCAGCGCGAGCAAGAGCAAGAGAAGACCAGGAAGCGGACTGAGAGAAAGAGCAGAGCAGCAGCACGACCAAGAGCTAAAGCAGCAGCAGCTCCTCCTGATGTGGGTGTCGCCGCCGAGGGAGCGACGCCATGGAGGAAGTGGCCGACGACGCCAACGTGGACGCAGCCGCGCCATGTCGGCTTCGGACCGAGCACCGGCAGCACTGTGAGATCGAATCAAGAAGAAAATGCATCGATTAATGTACAACCTCTTTGGTGGCGCCAATTAGGCCGCAGCTTCATCCAAGGAAACGGTGATGATGATGCTCTTCCGGTGGTGCAGGTGAAGATGGCGGTGTGGGAATGGAGGTGGCGCGAAAGATGAGGGGAACGCCGGGGCAGCTCCTTGGAGGTGGAGGATGGGGTGGCTGAACTGGAGAGACGACCAGATCGATGACGGATCCTCATCTGATACGGTGGATGAGGGATGTCATGGTGTTGCTGTGGACGACGTCGTCGGGGAAGAGGCTCCGACTGGGTGGCGGACGGAGGAGGGTGTGGGGCTTCGCAGGTTTTGCCGGCCTTGGTGTACGAATGGGTGGGCGGATGGGATGTGAGTGGGGTACCATGGCTTAGGGACGCGCTTGTCCGAAATGTGTGGTAAGTTACGAAGGTACGCCCACCGATTTGAGGCGATTCTTTCGGTTCAGGGGTATCACGGGCATTTCACGTGTTGGGATGTCACAAGAGGTGGGAGTTTTCGCGCGCGTTATAATTTTGGAATAGCAAGGCGCGGGTTGAGATGGAGGGAGTTGTCGGAGCACACCGAGACAAAGATATATTTTAAATATTTCGGGCTAACAAGGCGCGGGTTGAAGAGGCGGGAGTTTCACAGCACGATAGACAGAGACGCTAGCTTGAAATTTCGGCATAACAAGGCGTAGCTTGAAATTTTGGGAGAACAAGCTTAACATGTACCCAGAAAAAGACAATTTAGACTAGTATGATATACTACATACAATGTGTTTAACACGCACAACACGCACACAGACACCATTTAGACTAGAAAGGTACACATGCATTGCACGCATGAGATTTGGCATCCAAATTATGAATAAATAACACATTATAGCATGTAAGCTCTGAGTCATATATGCATGATGTTGATGTTCGTTTAATTTTTATAGTTCATTTCATTCAAAATCATCTAGTTTTTATAAGAAAGCTAATCTATTTTAAGATTCATGGAATTGCGCATTGTAAGGCCTAAAGTAAAAACAAATCATGTAGAAAAACATTTGGGCAATTCTGATATGGAAGATTCTAGAACAAAGAAGAAATGCTTGTGTTTTGAGGTTTGTGCATTATGCTTAAGTTCAACCATAGTCTTCTAGATTGTACATGTGGCAAAATCTGGTGGAATCTAGATGATATCCAATGGCCAGTAGTGCTCAAATTTGCCAGGTCTGCACCATCGGATTGGCCTCATCCAACGACCATCTTTCAAAGTTAAAGTTATCCACACACTATATAAAAAATATAAAATATAATATACATATAGGAGTATAGATATAGATATGTGATGCGAAAGCCACCCATCATCTCAAATTAGAATAGTGTGTCCATGCACGGATGCAATGTGGCCAAACGATGTCTGCCATCGGTATCTCAAATTCAAACCAATCTGACCTTGTTCAATGTGTATACATTGCAACATGCTCGTTTCCAAACCACATCGCGTAGATCTCCGTTATATTCATGCATGCATGGGTTTAAAACATCATGATCTCTTATTCAAATATTTGAATTCAACTTTACATTGATTATGACCTCACCTAGTCTTTTACACCCACACATTGGTCTTCTCTTTATAATTGTACCACTAACTTTCTCTCGTGCATGCATGCACACACACTACCAGTCAGCATTATCCATCGCACACATGCAATCTTTTTCTTTAGGTTGGTCTCCCACGAAGGCACACACAGATCCCCCTCTCCATCATATCGGGCATTCTTTATCCCTCACATGCATGTGCAACGATCGAAGTTCCTCTATGTGTGTGTGTATATAGCTAGGTCTTTCATAGTTTTCCACATAAACCGATCAATCTATATATCTAGTGAGGTCTCACCCTCTTTCCCATGTCCACATCAATCAATCTATACCTCTCTATATAGGAATACATATATAGCTAATACACCCACATTAATTATATATCCAATGCCCCCCTCTCATCATCCATGCCTTTCGCTTCATCTCTCAGACGCGTGCACAATGGCGAAGACAGGGGGCAGCAAGGGCCCTGCCCCCCTAACATCACTATATATCGAGGCTAATATGAATGTGATCATTAGACAATTGCTGGTAAAAATGGTTTAAGTTGATGAATTGGCCCTCCTCGTAAAGGATTAGCAATGCTTGCCCCCCTAGCTCATGGGACATTTTTCATGGCTCCGCCACTGCGCACAACAGCGCACGTTCTCGCCCCCTCTCTCTAAGTAATTGTTGTTATTACATGACCCCAAAAAAACATTTTGTGCCACATCAGTAGATGCACGGACATCACAACAGGCATGCTGACTGGATAAACATTTGAACCTAGCTATTATGAAGGAAATTATGTATGGACAACAGTTTTAGATAGCAGGAGACGCCTAGCCTGCTCTGCCTCTGCTAGCTTATTTCTAGTTTCTTCCATCTCTTCTTTGGCTTGGGTGAAGAGAGCATCTGATTGCTCTTTTCGCTTCTTCAGGAACTCAGCTACATTCTCAAGGGCTGTTGCATGCTTTCTTTCAGCCTTTACTAATGCCACGAGGACACGAATAGCTGTGGACTCCACCTGGCTTGTGTGTAATCCAGCATCATCTGGGAATTTGCACCTTGTGTCTAATCCAGCATCATTAGGGAACTGGCACCTTGTGTGTAATCCAGCCTCATTTTGGAAACATGATCTCGACGTTGACCATACTTCCCTCCTCGCAGGAACTGCATCCTGAAATGAGCGACGCACAATTACAAGCTGATATTCTGTTGGACAATAGAGACTATAACCAATTACTTTTACGGGAACAATAACACCCAGGAAATTTGAAGGGTAGGTATGAACAAAATTGGAACTGCACATGTACTGCTAAGTGATTAAATACACACATTACCAATCAAGGAGGAGAACGATGGTCGCGGCGGCCTCTGTGAGTCATGGTCGGCAATGGGAGTTAGTTCATTGTCCACGACGGTGGTACTTCTGCGCTTGGCGTCGGCTTCCGGGAAGCAGATCCGAGACCGTGGAAGACGATGTCGGGGAAGAGGCTACGTGTACGACGACGACGGTGGACCGGCTCCAGTGCGGCGTACGAGGTCGTCGATGAGGTAGATGCGCTGCGGTGGACGAGTGCGCCGATGTAAACGGGAGGAGCACGATGGTTGCGGTGTCGTGGAGAAGTCTATTTTGCGGTGGGGATAGAAAATGGGGAGTATTCAGGTGTACTACTCTGGGTGCCGGGGTGGGGTTGGCTGGGTAGGGTGAACCTGAAGTTATGAAAACAACCCCTACCAAGCGTCATCCGTAGGCCTACTCCGAAGGCTATGATGGTAACTTCCCACTGCTCGAATCAGGGTCACGGGAGATTTTCCCGCCGACCTCAAAATTTTGTGACACTGGACTCCCCGTGTGGCGTGTTGAGTGATTCGGCTAAGCAACTAGTGAGTAGTAGTAGTAAAGTGTGCATATTAGGTTTGACCGAAGTCAAACTTCCTAAAGTTTGACCAAGTTTATAGAAAAATATAAACATTTACCATAACAAATATGTATGATGTGAAAGTACATTCAATAATGAATCTAATGGTATTTATTTGTTATTGTATATGTTAATATTTTTTGTTATAAGCTTTCTGTGAGTTTACAAAACTTGACTTTGACCAATGCTAATACGCGGACTTAAATAAAAATAGAGGGAGTACACATTTGTTTTCTTAGTTTGTAGTGAACTAATCATTTGTTGAAATTGTGAAATAAATATATTAGGCTATTGACTTCGAATGTAATGGTCTATACAATTCAATAGTTACAATCATTGTCGAATCCCAAGATGTATACAAGGTCTATAGTACTTCACAACATGCTCAAACTCACATAATCCTAGTCAAATGAGAATTTAAATGCATTTCATAGTTATTACTTTGTAGGATGCAACAAAAACAACCATAACTCTACATCAACCATTAGAGAAGCAACATTTTGACATATCCCAATGTGTGAATGAAACATGCAGAGAGAGCTTTTGAAGATGGAGCAGATAGGGCGGGAAAGATTGTATGTATGTGGACAAGAGAGTAGGAGACAAACCTAACAAGACAAAGAGAGAGAGAGAGAGATAGAGAGAGAAAGAGAGAGGAAGAAGTTAGGTTTGTGAGAAAGATGGATACATGTAATATACATGAGATGTGTGTGCATCTAGATTTTGTATACGTGGAAGGAGAAGAGACAACATGTTTGATGAGAGAGCTGGAAAAACATGGGCGAGAGGGGAAGGATCTCGTGGGTTGAGGGATTGACAATTTTGTGCGGGGGAGAGAGGGATTGGTAATTTTGTGCAACAGAGAGAGAGGGTGGGGGGAGGAGTCAGTCAGCCGTCGTCACATCACCCTGCTTCCAAATGACCCCGCATTCTCTAGCGCGGTGTGGTCGCCGTCTTCGATCTGCTCGATGCCCTCTTTGAAGATTGAGGTGTTGTGCATGTTGGGGTGCAAAGAAGCACAAGCGAGAGTGGTCGCCGTATAACCTTGGATGGGAATGAATTGTGTGTTCGGGGGGAGTGTGTGTGTGTGTGTTGTGCTGCGTGTGTCTCTATGTGTGTGTGTGCGTGTGTGTCAGATATTTAGAGAAAACAAAACTAAGGAGAGAAATGGGTATTCATGAAGAGATTGTGCGGACCTTGAGGTGGGCAGGGGCCGGGTGAGGGTGTCAAAATGTGCGCGTTGATGCATGTGTTGCATGCGACTGTGCGAGGGACGGACGAATCGAGAGAGATGGTTGTTGTGTTACAGATGCTCCTCTCTCTGTCTCTCTCTCTCCCTCTCTCTCTCTCTCTCTCACACACACACACAAGTAAACTAGAAGACCGTTCTTTCATGTATACACAACGTATCGGCATCTGTCTATGTCTCACTCATGCATGATCATTTGCACATTCACACCTCTCTATGTCTGTAGCACACGCACACCGTCTCCACATTGCCCTTCCGCCACAACACACATATGGACACATACACACATTCTCTCTTAGTCACACATACAAAATCAGTATTAAAAAAATAGGGCGCGCTTAAAATGTCCAAATCCAAATAAACACGAACTGGAGCTAAATTCAAATATATGGAAATATTGCAGCGTCAAGAACTTTCACAGGAAAAAAAAGTTGAGTAATATTCGAGGATTGTTTTCACACACACAAAAAGGTTCAGTGGATGTCCTTCGAGCGCGACACGGTGACGCACCGTTCGATCGACCGCGCGGCCGCGGTTCACGCGCTTGCACAAGATTCTGTATCATGGCTCTGGTACTAACTAATAAAAGCGTTGTCTAAGTCTAATGTTTACGAATACTAGTATGGTTTTCTTTTAAGTTTGACCAACCTTATATATAAAACTAAAGTTTGCTCCCACATGCGCACTCATCAATATGCCGCCGCCGCCGTTGCGCATGCCAGCGCCCGCCTGCTCCGGCCAACAATTTCTCGCCCATCACCGCCGTGTCGCCGCCATCCCTATGCCATGAAGCCGAAGGCTCGCCCGCTCACGTCGTGTGTAGTCCCTCCTCGCGATGCTGCCACACTGCCAAGCACGCGAGCAGCTGGTGGAGTCGCGTCTATGCACGCAGCGTACAAAGAGGAGGACGAGCGCGTGCTCCAGCACGCTGGTGAGGAGGAACTACCGTGTCATTGTCGTCTCCGCCCGCGCGGAGGAGGCGCGCATGATGGCTGTCGCGGCGGAAGCTGGTCACGCGCACATCGAGCCCACAAACCGGGTGCAGACGCGGAATCTACCTTCGAGACCTTGAATGCCACGTGGATCCTGCAATCTGAAGGAGCAATTTGGGTCAGTTGACTCATGTGAGCCGTTTGATGCAACATGGATGGCTAGAAGGGCTTCTTCCACCTCTTCTGTCGTCTTCTTCCTTCGCTCTATCGAACTTCTTTCACAAATCGACTGACCCAAATTATACTACTAGTACGAACATATTAAGTACAGTAGGAACACGATGTTACGAGGAGTAGTACCAACTGCAAGAAGAACAGTAGTAAGACATAGTACTAGTACTAGTGTACGTACTAAAGAGTTCAAATAACGAGAAAGAACATAAACATAGTTCTGCCGGGGCCTCAGCACAACACACCCTTGAAAATAAACTAAGTAACTAGTCCGCTTGACACTGCAGTAGAACTAGCATGAGCGACAGCACTGCCACCTACTCGGAGTCCGAGTCCACGTCCTCGACTTCGTCCTCGTCCCTCTTCCTCTTCGCCGACGCTTCTTTGCTTGAACCGGACACTGGGCTCTGCTTCTTCATCCAACCCTTGAAGATATTTAAACAAAGGTAGGCATCCATTGCTGCGTACAGGATGTGATCTTCATCTAATGTCTTCGAATCCCATGCATGATGAAACTTGTGATGAGGTTTCTTCAGTTTAGCGTACGAAGCATCAATCATGGCTACTGCCAGGGTCAGCATTGAAGGTTGAGAGGAGGACACTAGGCTTGCCTTCTGGAGATCGAAGGGCTGGCCTACAACGAGACCTATCCGACGCAGGACATCCCTATTGTTCTTAAAGCCTACAGTAACGAATTTCACTCTTTTGTCCTTGAGGAAGTTCTTAAAATCTTGGCACTCAACGTCGGCATGGCATATGTGGTAGACCAAGCAAACGTTATGTACGCAAACGTAGATCACGGCGGGCTTCTTCCTCTCTTCGTCCTTCAGATCCTTCTCTCGTCCCAGGACTGTGGTGTACTCAACATCTAGCCCAGCGACCCACTCATCCGTTGAACTGTTGAACATGTGTAGGAAGCGAGCAAGCCATGCTTTCACCATCTCGGATCCATGTGTGTAGATGACGACGAACTAATCACCGGTGATGGCTCTAACCTGGTACTCAGCGGCGACCATGGAGATTTGGGAGGCCATGGATTTTGGAGGAGGGTTAGGAGAAGTTGAACTGTTGTACCCCGCAAAAAAAACTGGGAGCGAACTAATGTGAAAGGATGGGATGACTGGGAGCGAACTGTTGTAAGGTAGAAGACGGGGACGAGTAGGGCGTGCGAACGGCATGGGGTTGTTGGCTTGCCCGGTGGATAAACGGCTGCAAGCCCCCAAAGAGTTCTCGAGAACTATGCGGGACCCACTAGATGTCATGTTTACTATACCCATATCATAGGCCTGACGGTATAGCTTCTGCCTATTCGCACGCCATGCCGGCGTGTGGATGTAACTTCACTTAATTCCGTCAAACGTCGCGCCTCCCACGACGTTCGCCTCCCTCGCGCGGTCGCGCCCTTTGAGACTTCGACCGGCTATAAATGAGCAATTTTTTCTGCCATTTTTAGACAAGCAATTTTTTTGCCTGCTCCACATGCATGATACTCCCTCTGGTCCTTTTTACTCACATCAACCGTTTGCAAAGTGTTTGACCAAATTTATACTTTTTTAACACCACCTTATATTAATTATCCAGCCACACCAGTACACTCATTTGATACAATATTCACCACACAGGGCGGTATGTTATTTACAAGAATACCATCTAATATATTGTCAAAGCTATACTTAGCGATTAAGTGTGCCACCTTATTGGCCGAATGGCTAATCTTTGACAATTGAAGATTGTTGATCAACTTCGAGATGCTCAACGCTTTCTTCTTTAGGTCACGCATAGCAGACCTGACATAGTCCCCCGATGCAAGAGACGCTACCACAAAAGCACAATCTGTCTCTAAAATTATAGGATTTTGAAGAGAAATACCTATGTAGAGACCGGCAATGCAAGCCCTAAGCTCCGCTTCCTCCACGCTTTGATAGGCATCAATGAAATCCCACGACCAAATTTATACTAAAAATATCAATATCTACAATACTGATTATAATGAGTATAAGAACTACGTTTTATAGTGAGTGTAAAAATATTGATTTGACATTGTGAATGTTGACACATTTTTCTATAAGTCTGGTGAAAGTAGAGGTACATTGACTTCAGACAAAACTTAAATGCACAATGCAGACTAGTTCCTCTGTCCAGGTGCGTGCCATGTCATATCTTGTCATCACAACAAGGTTAGCTATTAGAGTACCACTACCTCCCTTCTAGTTTAAAGGGCTCGATTCAAAATTTTCACCTACTCTTAGCAAGATAGTAGAGGCGGTGGAATAGTTTATGAAGTCTGCAAAAGTACTCAACTAGTGTTGTCGTTCTTCACAAAAAAATGTGTTTACCAATGCGTGCAGAACACTAGTTACTCTAGCCCCCCTCTCTTCTTTAATTCTTTGCCACATCAGCATGTTTTCTATTCCCGTGTGCATGATACCAGCTAAGATACCACCGTTATGGCCAGCCTTAATCATCACATGCAATAATTTAGTGCACCTCGAAATATGAACATGTGTGGGGCGTGTATGTTTTTAATGACTTGAGACTATACCTAGCCCGGCATGCAAGATGACTTATTATGCACCGTTCCCCATACCTGCAGGAAGCCCTTGTGAAAAAATCTGCATGCATGACTCTCCTCCCCCACGCTCGTCCAATCCGTTGTGACCAGCAATATTTCCACCCCTTCGCTCCCCTGTATTTTACTCCAACAAATATGCCCACGTAGCTGTTACTTAACTGCAGGTGCATTGGTTCACTGACATATGGGCCCAACAGGGGTCTGACCCACATGTCAGTGACGCAATTGGACCTGTAGTTAAGTCAGTGCGGCTCAGTCCATATCTTACGTAGGTGTGCCATTGCTCGCTATAAATACTGCGCCTCCCACGACATCGCTATCTCCACCCCCTCACGTTCACGTTCATCGCTATCTCCTCCCCCTCCCTCTCACGTCGACCACCATGGCATCGCCCCTCCCAAGCCCTAGGAGCCCCTCGCTGCACCGCGCGGATGGTCACACGTCGCCGTTCCATTCCTCGCCGCCACTAGTCGAGGAGGACGTGTCGGTGTTCCGCTCCTCGCCGCTACACGATGCGTCGCCGTTTTGTTCCTCGCCGCCACTAGTCGAGGAGGACGCGTCGGCGTTCCGCTCCTCGCCGCGACGCGTCGAGGTGGACGCGTCGGCGTTCCCAATCTTGCCAGCATGTGCGCCGAAGGACGCGTCGGCTCCCTGCTACAAGGAGAACGCTGCGCCGCCCGCCGCACCCCCAGCCTTGAGGAGCTTTGGAAAGAAATGGATGTCGCCTTGTGGGAGGCTTTGCCTCCAGCAGAGCGCGCCAAAATAGAGGCGGAGAATAAGCCCGAGGAAGAGAAGCGCACCACGGAACAAGCTGCCTGGGAGGCCTATGTCGCGTCCGAGAGAGTCAGGCAATTGGCTCTTCGGCAGAAGGCTCGTGCGAGGGCCGTGAGAGTGGCGGTGGATGCCCGTGCCGACGCCCTGAGTGCAGTCGGGCCCAAGCACCTCATCTACGCTTGGCGGTACATGGACCGGATGCACGCTTCCAGCGAGGAGGAGTACCTGTTGGCGCTGGATCACCACACAGTTGAGATCGCACTCGCACGCCGGCAAGCCGCCAATCAGCACCTCACGAGTTGTGAGGCTGAGAAAGAGGCATTGTGTCGGTGCACTGGGAAACAAACGCGCACCAGGGCACTCGTGGCGCGCCGCAAGCACTCCTGCGAGCGCCGTGAATTTTAGGAGGAGTATAATTTTTGTTTCGTAAGGCGATCTCATTAGTTTTGGGACACAAATGATAAATCCAAACGTCCAGGAATTTTTAGCATCCTTAATTTAGTATGTAAAAGGGAAAGTTTGGAAACCTTGTGTATTCGTACGCATTTTGCAAGTACATGCATATAGCACAAACTTTACTATATACTATCGCACTACACGTCTCTCTTAGGCTATGCACCATGACCAAGGAGGAGGGAAAAATGAGAAACGTTTATGTTTAATTGCTAATTAATAGTATTGCATGCAATGAACTAACTACTGCAGGTCATGTTTGATATCTCAAGTCATTAAAAGCATGCACACTCTTTATCTCTTATTGTTGATATGTCAAGAAACAAGAAACGAGGTAGAAGTTAATGCACCGCGCCTAAGTGTTTTGGGATTATTTGGTTTTCGTACGATAACTTACACACCTAGACGAAGGGATTACAATGGTGAGGAATAAACCAGTTAAATCTTTGGTCAAAATTTAGCACAAATTACAATGGTGAGGAATAAACCAGGACGAAGTAGTAGTTTAGAAGCCCAAATAAATGAGTGAGGCACCTTATTGTTACTCTCCACTGTGACTAGTCTTGTGGGAAAAGCTGGGGAAGCCGCCAAAAGAACTGGCCCTAGGAGTAGTAGCTAGGGATCGAGTGTGCGAGATGAACCGGAGAAATTAAATGCAGAGAGATGAAATGCAAAAAATACAGAGGGATGTGAGGGTTGCTTGTCCGTTTATTTTACCAGGCCACTTATTACTGGGAGTGGTTGGGTTTTGCGATATGACGGCTTTACTGTCGCACCACGAGTGGGTGAGAGGTGAGACTCCCATGCAGCGCCGCCCTCTACACTTGTACTACATTGGTCGTGGTTTATTTGTCCCCCATTGAATTTGACTGAAGATTTAACTGACAAAATGTTAGTGCATGTCAACAAAAACTATATCGTTGGATTCGTATTTGAACATAGTTTTGAATGATATAATTTTCGGTGACATGCATCAGCATTTATCGTACTATATATAATGTTAGTTCAATTTTTGGTCGTACTAATCTATAGTAGTAAGGTGCCCGTGCATTGCACCGAAGAGTGAAATGCATTGATCGGGGAGTTGTTTATTTTCACAAAGGATGTGGGGGTCATCTCATGTCTAACGGGTATCGATAGGTTTCTTCGGATATTATTTCATCTCTAGAGCTCACAAACATCCGGGTGAAATAGATAAAAAAGGTATCTTTTGCAAACAAAAGCGTTCAACTGTTCAACCTGCAACCAAAACTTGTGAAGAAATAACACTTATTGTGCTTTGCAAGAAATGATTTTTAAGAATTAGTTTTTGAGTATCGATTGTTATACATGTTGGCTACAGATGACATGGCACTTCCTTATAGTCAACAATTGGCTATACTATTAAGTAATATTAACCATGCCCTTATACACCTAGACGGAGGGATTAAATCAGGATGACTTGCAAGCGGGCAGAGGAGATGTAAGAAATGGTTCATCGTAAGCCTTTCACCAGTATTGTAGTAAAAATTCATACATGGAAGATTCTAGACTAACCCATAAACGGATACACTTTTATTCATAAGCGATACTCCAATAGAGCAAGATCATGCATGGAAGTCTCCACATGCTTAGACAGTGGATTACATTGAGCGAAGACTAATGATCAACATTTAACTTGATAATGCGTATGTACAGGTGAACCTCCTTGGAGTCCCCGTGCACCGCGTCGGCGGGTAAAGGATGCCATGGGTTTTCCAAGTCCACATTGGCAGGATAGTCCCAGCTCCCCAGAGTCCAAGTCCGTTCGATGAGGCCGGTGTCGCCGCCCACGCGACTCGGATGGGTAGTAACACTGACCATGCACCCGTACATCGGCCTCGTGTTAGTGTCAGCATCAGCGGTGTCACCCCTGATGTACATTACAGAGACGGGGCGGCAGCCTGCGCGGGCCTCGCCGGTGCCCACGATCAAGAGGAAGACGCTGTCGTCCTCCTCCGAGACTAGCAGGCGGCGGTGATCCTCCAGCGACTCCGGCATGGTGAACGGGTAGCACGTCTCGTACTTGATGTTCTCCGCCAAGGGCTAGCAGTGACCGCTGCACGCATCCGTCAGGTGATGCACCATGTCCGCCGGCGAGCCACAAAACGGCATCGGGCACTCATAGTAGTGGACGAAGGGCTCCTTGGAGGCATCGACCAGGTCGTCATTGAAACGGGAGTGGCTGTAGGGGATGTTGCGCCAGTTGAATATATGAGCAAGTTACTATGAGATTTAATCCGAATAAGCACAAAATAAATCATGAATTCTACCACGATTTTGAACAGGAAGGACAGAAACACATACGGTGCAACGGGAGCAGCACCGTTGGCGTTGAGGTTGTCGCCCATGTCCAAACACCACGTAGACCCGGTCTTTGAGCACGGTTCGTAGTCGTTCCACGCTCGGGCATTGAAGTTTGTAACTATTTTAGATTAGAATACACTACTCCTCCGGTGCTAGTAGTAGAGCAGAGTCCTACTCTACTACTCTACTCAAGCAAGTTAGGGCATAGCACTGTAGGGAGTACCAGTACTGTGATCACTCAAGCAAGTTGTCTGGCATCGACATGACCCTACGCTGCTGGTATGTGTCCCTTAAGTCAAGCGGCGTGCTGTAGTCATCATCACCTGTCCACTTCCCACAGCACATATTCGCTTCTCCATCTTTGTCCGCACATAATCTCGTCCAATCTTCAATCCCCGCTAAGGCGCCTCCCCCCTCGTCCGAAACCCAAGCACTAACAATGGCAGAACCGAGCAGCGTTAGCCGAAAGAGTGGCTGGAATTCGCTCCCCACAGAGGTAATCAAGCTCATTGTTTCGCGTGTGGACAATCTCAGTACCATGCCGCTCGATCCGTGCTCGTCGGGGCTATACCGTTTACTCAAATCCCTCAGGCCGGAGCTTTTTAAGCCAGCTCCTTGCTTGCTGATGCCGCCTGATCTTCACAAACAACGTGTCAGGCAGCATAACGATCGTAGGGTGGTGAGCATCAACCCCCTTGACTGAGATTCGATCCCCGTCAGCCTCAACTACATTAACGGTATGTACTGAGTCGGCATGAACACGTCTTGGATGGTGCTCGTCGACGGTCGCGGCAGCTGGATGCTCGTGGAGGTCTACACCCAGCGATTGATCCCCCTTCCTTCGATTAACACTACACTACTTTGGCACCGCGGCCCAGAATACTCAGAATCTTAAAGTAGCCAACATGATACCAAGTTTGATTTGCTCAAGGTTGTAATCTGCCAAGTGTCCACAAGATCTGCAAATTATAAATACTTCAGGCTAATTGCGTTCTTCAACCGCGGTCTCGCCTATCTGACAGGTCACTGCGGTAGGTGGATAAATCTGCACGTCCATCGCAGGATCATACATCCTCCATGGTTCTCTGATGCCATTAAACACAAGGGCTTCATTTACGTTGTCGACTCCTTCTATGGCTGGACGTATTACTGGCGTACTCCAGTCATCGCTACAAACGGCTGTTACAGTAGTATGTTACTTTCCTATGATATCATGATGGCTTGCTTATATTACTGTCAACATTTGCTGAAAAAATATTCATGCTCATAACATGTTGTTCTTAAGATTGACTAAATCAAGAGCCCTTTTTTATTTGACTCCAACTTGATATGATGTTGTAGGCCGCCTGGTGTCCCTACCCTTCCTAATCCCAGAACCTTTCAAAGAAAAGCGGTATGGCAGTTGCAGGTGGTTCCTGGCTCGATCAGACGATGGTGAAAGATTGATGATCGTTCGCACGTACCGGACGTGTTGTTCCGCGGAATACAATCACAGTCACTGCAAGGTCTTTGAGCAGGATCCCAGCTTCTCTAGGCCTTCAGGAATTTTTGACTGCAGGCTGGTAAGTAGCCTTGGTACACGCTCTCTATTTGTTGGACTGAATTATCCGATTAACCAGGAGATAACCGACGGCAAGGATCATGATGGCAGCGCGGTTTCGTTCATCAGGCAAAACTGTGTGTACACAGCGTACCATGCGTCTCTGCATGCACCATACCCTGATATGTGCCGCCACGCTCTGCAGCCCAAAGTAGGAGAGAGGGTCGCAAGTATCAGACTTCGACCTACTGGCTAGAGTTTCCCCCGTCAGGCAGCCATCTGGTTCAAGCCGTCAGCCAATCTCCACAGCTTAATAAATAGTAACGTCTAACTGAGCCAGTTAGTTAGATGCGCACACTTGGTGTAGTAGCATCTTTATTTCGTTTGATGCATACACTTGTTCTTTTTTGGTAGCCCTTGTGTAATGATGGCTGATGTTTGGTTTGGAAGAGAGAGTTGCGTCTTCACTCTTCTGGCCTGCTTACTGCTTCTGTTGCACCCTAGCCCTGGTTGTTGCTGCTGCTGCTGTTTTCAATGTACAATCAGTAGTATATTTTGTCTGGTGGTTGAATAAATGTGTTGTTAGAACGACAAACACAATGTTTTGGAAGTCGTTGCACGGTTCGATCCTTTAGTGCCCCATACCGTACGTAGCGCATACTATTTTTCGTACGAAACACATTTTCCACTTGTTGATAACATGCAGCCCACTGATGAAGGCCCAATAGAGAAGCCCATAATTAACTGGAAGGGAGGCTCTCACATGAATCCGGCCAAGGTACATGCTCATGGTCCCCTAAACATAAATAAGTAAATAAATAAATAAAGCTAAATGCTCATGCACCAGTTATTTAGGAAAATAGGTAGCCCAGTATTTCTTTTTGAAGAATATCCAAGCTAGGACTATTTGTTTTCTCCGAATTATTGGGCTGCAAATCTTTCAAGACAAGGAGGGATGCGTTCCGGCCTGGCTTAACAGTATGGTCAATGTGTGTTAAAAGTAATATCAAAAGGGGTTGAAAATTCCAAAAAATTTATATCAAATGGGATATAAGTTTGTTTTTTTGTTTTTGTTCTTCACTTATATCTTATACGTATTTCATTTGATTTAACATGACATAGTACTAATTTATTTTTAAATTGGTTTTAGTATGGCTATTAATTTTCGGATTAAGAATATTTCGTTCCCCAGCAAAAATTTGCGAATTTTCAAAAATTCCCACATATTTAGTTAATTTTTTGACCCTGGTACTGACCAGAAAATGGCCAACAATTCTTAAAATGGAAAACGGGCTGCAATAAATTCCATATGAATTAGAAAATGAGTAAAAATTATAAAAATAATAGCAAATGGGTTGTACACGCCACAGATTTCGAGGCTGGCTTGTTTACGCAAGGCTTTGTCAGTGAACACACGATTCTAGCAGCAGTGACTGTTGGATGTCCATCCAACGGCCAACGTGCTTCTTCAATCTCTGATCTTCCTGCTCCAGCCGCCTAAATTAGCACCGGCGGGACTGCCTGCTCCCTCCTCTTGTGGCCCGCTATGATGCCGCGCAGGCTTCCCCGGCCCACCCTACTCCCTCCGCTGGCCTGGCCGCACGCAATCAACTCCCTCCTTATTATGCGAAAAAATGATTCCTCCCACTGACATCTGGGGCGCACCGGTTGGGAGGCTGACCTGTGGGCCTACTAAGTTGACGTGTACGCGGGGCTTGTCAACTTAGTCAACAAACGATTCTAGCAGCAGTAACCGTTGGATTTGAATCGAACGGTCCTGCTGCTTCTTCAATCGCTACTCTTCTTGCACCAGCCGCACAAACCAGCGCTGGGGAGATCGCCTGCTCCTGCCTCCAGTGGCCGGCTATGCTGCCGTTGATGCCTCATCGCCCCCTACTACACCCACCGCTAGCCAGGCCCTGCGGCGACGGCAGCCTCACACCGTAGCCGAACCAGTGAACCCTTGTACTCCTCTCCGCGTGGGCATCCATTGCCGCATCTTCCCCGGCTCCGCGTCGTCCCCTTCCTAGGCCTCGCCGTCGTCCACCGCCTTGGTGCTCTCGGCGCGCTGTGGTCAACGTGGTCAACGACATTCCATCGGAAGAGTACTATACATGGAGAGGCTGACAGCTGGGTCCACGGCCACAGCCCAATTTTTTTGTGATTTGCCAAGTAAGTCGCTTTGTCAGGCCTATTGGGCTGTAAATCTTTCAAGACGAGGAGAGCTTTCATTCGGCTGGCCGAGAAAATGACCCATCAATAACGAGAAATGGGTTGTACATTTTTAAAACACATCAAACCGGCAATTAGTTTCAAATATCTTTTTTTTCATTTCCAGCTTTTAAATTGCATTATTTTTTATGGGTGGAGAATTTGTTGGATTTTATATTTATATACATTTATTTTTAAAATCAGTTTGAATGTGAGTCGAAATTTCGGGATTAAAAATAGTTCGGACCGCACCGAAATATGCCAAATTTTGTATAATTTTTTAACCATGGCCACAATATGGGTTGTAATGCTAACAAAAAGAATATGGGCTCCAAAAAAACCTTAATAATTAGCAAATGGGCTAAAATTATTAGAGATAATGGCAGATGGGTTGTATGATGTTTTCCACAGATTTGAGGCTTTCCTAAAAAAAGGTTGACGCACAAGCAGTGACTGTTGGATGGCCATCCAACGGCCGTCATGCTTCTTCAATCTCTACTCTTCCTACTCCAGCCGCTCAAACAAGCCCCGGCCGGACTGCCTGCTCCCTGCTCCCCGCGGCCGGCTCTGCTGCCACGCAGGCCTCACGGCCCCACCATACTCCCATCGCTGGCCTAGCCATCCCTCTACTCATCCACACTTGATGTTATTCTCCGGCGACGGCAGACGAACCGGTAAACCCTCGTACAGTCGTACTCCCCTCTGCGTGGGAAACAACTGCCAAGTATTCCCTGCCTCCGTGTTGTTCCCTTCCTAGGCCTCGTCGTCGTCCACCGCCCTGGTGCTCTCGGCGTGGCCTGATCAACATGGTCAATGACCGACATGCATCTGAAGTGGACTATACGTGGAGAGGCTGACAGCTGGGTCCATGACCACAGGCAAGGAAATGCCTCCTTATTACGCGCAAAATAATGATTCCTCCACCTGACATCAGGGAACCACCGAAAGGGCCTCTGTATTTCGCAAAAAAACGTTACCGCCGCTGACAGCTCAGACCCACCAGCTATATCTTCGCACACAAGGAAGTGCCTCCTTATTACGCACAAAAAAATGAATACTCCCCCTGTTAGCTGGGACCCAGTATAGTGGCAGGCTAACTTGTGGGCCGACTAAATTGACGGGGACGGAGGGCTTTGTCAACTTAGTCAATATGCACGATTCTAGCTCCAGTGACCGTACGATGTCCATCCAACGGCCGTAGTGCTTCTTCAACCTCTGGTCTTCTTGCTCCAGCCGCCCAAACCAGCACCGGTCATGCCTCGTGCTCCTACCTCCCATGGCCGGCTGTGATGCGGCGGAGGCCTCACCGCCCCCTACTACTCCCACCACTGGCCAGGCCATCCCTCTACTCACCCACACCCCCCTGTTATTCTGCGGCGACAGCAGCCTCATACCGTAGCGAACCAGTGAACCCTCGTACTCCTCTACGCCTGGGCATCCACTGTCGTGTCTTCCTTGGCTCCGCGTCGTCCCCTTCCTAGGCCTCGCCGTCGTCCACCGCCCTGGTGCTCTTGGCACGGTGTGGTCAACATGGTCAAGGAACGGCTTCCATCGAACATGGACTGTACGTGGAGAGGCTGACAGCTGGGTGCACGGCCGCAGCAAGGAAGTGCCTCCTTATTACGTGCAAAATAATTCTTCCTCCACCTGACAGCGGGGACCCACCATACGGGCCACCGTATTTCGTGAAAAAAAAGTTCCCCCCTGACTGCTGGGACCCACCAGCTACATCTTCGCACGCAAGGAAGTACCTGACAGTCGGGACCCACCTGGTCGAAGCGTACGTAGCGTTGTCATTATGGTCGCGAACGTGTACGTACATATATACTGGTGGATGTAGAGGCGCGCACATGTCGTAGTAGAGGCGCGCACGTAGCATGTACACGTACATACAACGGCCAGGGTGCAAGAAAGAAAATACGGCCACGTATGTGTACATACGGGTGAGGTCTCGAACGCCTACTCGCGCATACGTACGGCCAGGGCTTGTGTACATGGCTAGGTCGGAACAGAGAAACAGTGTCGTCTTTGTGTTCATGGGGAGGCAACGGAATGCATCATGTTCATGGGGAGGCAACGGAATGCGTCGTCTTCATGGGGAGGCAACGGAATGTGTCGTGTTCATCGGGAGGCAACGAAACGCGTGGGAGCCAACCGGCTGGGTCGGAACGGAATGCGTGGTTGTGTTCATCGGGAGGGCTTGGACGGAATAGGCGATGGAAACGAGGCCTGGCGTACCGCAAAACGGAGGAAACGGACCTCCTACGTTTGGAACGGGGTCCTGTTGATCGGGAGGGGTGTGGCGTACCACAAAGTGGAGGAAACGGACCTCCTACGGTCGAAACGGAGGTCCTGTTGATCGGGAGGGGTGTGGCGTACTGCAAAACGGATGAAACGGACCTCCTACAGTCGGAACAGGGGTCCTGTTGATCGGGAAGGGGTGTGGTGTACCGCAAAACGGACGAAATGGACCTCCTACGGTCGAAACGGGGGTCCTGTTCATCGGGAGGGTGTGGTGTACCGCAAAACGGGACAACACGGGATACTGTTCATCTCCACCATCAACCTCCTCCAGCCTCCACGGGCTACCGTCGACCTCCTCCAGCCTCCACGGGCTCCTGTTCATCCAGCCTCCACCGCGCGCTACTCCACTGGCTACTGTTCAACCACCCCTCCACCGTCTACTGTTCATCCAGCCCTCCACACCACGGGGTCCTGTTCAACCACCCCTCCACAGGCACCCCTCCACCATCTACTGTTCATCTAGTCCTCCACACCACGGGGTCCTGTTCATCCAGAGGCAACGCCACCGCTCACTGTTCATCCAACCCCCCCGCAATGCTCACTGTTCATCCAATCGATCGTCTTCAGTTAGGAGCAGTAGCGAAGGAATCGCTCGATCGGGTTCAGTTAACAGGCATCGATCGATCGCTCGGGTTCAGTAACGCCTAGCCTATAGTGCAATCGCTCGGTTCAGTTAGAGCCCAACGCCTCGCTCGGGTTCAGTTAGAGCCAACGCCTCGCACACACGCGCGTACGTGTACAAGAGAAAAGCGCATCGCTCGGCCCCCGACCTCCCACCGTAACTGGGAACTCCCTAAAATTTTCCTCCAATCGCTTCTACCACGGTTTTTTCCGTCATGGACGGCCCAAAGGATGTCATGCAGCTGCGTATCCGGCCCGCCCAGGACGAAAAGCCCATTTTCTATCATGATTTTTTGTCATAGAAGTAGGAGCCCACCACATCTATGATCATACCGGGTTTTGTCACAATTATCGTCATAGAAGTGTCATATGTATGACAGAAAAAAAAATCGTTCGGCCCAAAATGTCACGGATGTGTCTTTTTTTGTAGTGTTGATGATATGAGTATTACAAGAGTTGATCTACCACGAGATCGTAGAGGCTAAACCCTAGAAGCTAGCCTATGGTATGGTTGTATGTTGTCCTACGGACTAAAACCCTCCGGTTTATATAGACACCGGAGGGGGCTAGGGTTACACAGAGTCGGTTACAAGGAAGGAGATCTACATACCCGTATTGCCAAGCTTGTCTTCCACGCCAAGGAGAGTCCCATTCGGACACGGGACGAAGTATTCAATCTTGTATCTTCATAGTCCAACAGTCCGGCCAAAGGATATAGTCCGGCTATACGGAGACCCCCTAATCCAGGACTCCCTCAGTAGCCCCTGAACCAGGCCTCAATGATGATGAGTCCGACACGCAGTTTTGTCTTCGGCATTGCAAGGCGGGTTCTTCCTCCGAATACTCCATAGAATATTTTGAACACAAGGATAGTGTCCGGCTCTGCAAAACAAGTTCCACATACCATCGTAGAGAGAATAATATTTCCACAAATCTAATCTACTGACACATTTGACAGCATGACATGATACCATGTCCCAGTCAATATTCGAACCGTTTTTCTCAACCAGCTACTGCACATATCGCGAGGTGGTTTCCTTGGCACGTCTTGTCGAAGCATAGATCGTGTCCCCTTATTACAGGATTCTCATCAATACGGATGTGGGTAACCCAACCGCGCCATCAATTACGGTGCTTGGGGAATGAGTGGGGAGGCGCGTCGCCTCTTCCGCCCTTATAAAGGGACAAGGATTCACTCTTTTCACCCACGCCTTCTTCCCGATTCATTCCCTTCTGCTCAGGCTCTAGCGCCCAAGCGTTCACCTTCTCTGCCCACAGAAGGTCTTCCAAAGATGTCCAGATCCAGAGCATGAGGCAAACGGATGGCCTCTACCGTCCGAGAGAAAGATATCAAAAAGCTTCGGGAGGCCGGGTATCTGGCCAAGAAAATCAGCCACCGTCTCCCGACGGCGGGACAGATCGTCCCCACTCCGGAACCCCACGAGAGGGTTGTATTCCTCTCTCACTTTGTCCGCGGGCTAGGGTTTCCCCTCCACCAGTTCGTTCATGGCATCATGTATTATTATGGGATTGATCTTCATAGTCTGTCCCCTAATTCATTCCTCAACATCTCGACATTCATTGTCGCGTGCGAGGCTTTTCTCCGCATTTTGCCGCACTTCGGTTTATGGCTGAAGGTTTTTAATGTGAAGCCCAAGGTGGTGGGCGGCGAGCACGCCGAGTGCGGGGGGCGCTATGGTGAGCGAGATGCCCAACATCATATGGCCAACGGGAACCTTTAATGATTTTGTCAAGGAGTGGCAACAGCAGTGGTTTTACATCACTGAGCCGTGCGACAAGGAATGGCCTGCCTCTCATGAATTTCGATCTGGCACCCCTCTGCGGCTTACATCCTGGGTTAAGAAAGGCCTGGACTGGTCCTCATCCGACGAACTGTCGGTGCTCTGGACGTGTGTTAAAGATATGGGAGATAAGAACATTGAACTTGTCAACGTAGTCCAGGTGATGTTAGTTCCCCGGGTACTGCCTTGTCAACACCGGACTTGCAATTTATGGGAATTAGATACGGCCAGGCACCAAACCTTGTGAGGGTTCTTCGGCTCCTCGCACAAGGACATTTGGAAGGTGCTTTTCAAGTCCAGCAAATCATGGCCAGACTCCGCCGAGGACCGCAGGTACCAATTGTCCCGCCCTACAAGTTCGGTGAGTTTATCAAACTTTTCTATCCGCATGACCCAAAGAAAGCGCTTGACGCATGTTATTCAACTCTCCCAGGGTTGGACGAAGAAGGCGGAGTGGATCCATTGTCTGGCCCCGCTGCCCGAAGACCCGGCCATCCCACTTCTGACAAAGATGCTGGTCCCGACGCCTTACAAGGTGCCAAAGAAGATGGCCGAGAAGGAGTCCAAAAAGACCCGGGGCGGCCTTCATCGCTACGGCACTTCGAACACAATATTCGAAGGTCCTGGTGCCCATTCCGCCTCCAAAGAGGACGAAGAGGAGGAGGAAGATGAATCCCCTACGAGGGAAGAAGGAAGAGGACGGCCTCCGCATCCTTGGAGGCCGAGCTGCCCAAAAGGGGAAAGGCTCCTCTTCCGGAGGAGTCCACTGCCGCCGCCGACAGCGGCCCGACATGGGATCCTAGGGCCCAGCCCCTGGTGAACTCGTAAGTATATAAAATCCGAGTACGTTTAAGCGTCCGGACTCATCGTGGCTTAGTACTTTAACATGAGCATATTTTTTGTAGTCCGGCGAGGTCCCATACCAAATAATCCTCATCAGAGGACCTGCTGAGCTCAAACGCCATGGAGAGCGGGACACCCCCAAAGGCCCCTTCCTCGAAACAGGTGCATAACACCGAGGCTTTGTCCTAGAAGGACTCCGGCCAAGGAGGAAAGGAAGAAACCGTGAAGGCGGCGCCTGGAGGTCAAACCGCAGGGGCCGGACACGTGGGGGAAAAGATTCCCATGGGGTCTGACGGCAGGGGCGATCTTGAGTTCGGGTCCCCATCGGATGCGATTCCAGAGACCTACACGGCTCTAGAATCAAGAAGGCAGCCTCCTTTGGCTGGAGGGGGCATGCGTATTCCGCTGGCAACCTCTGTCCATCCAGAAGTGTCGGATGCTTTGTTGGTGGCGTTGCAAGATGCCTCCATCGTTGATGAACATCATGCCCTTATGGGTGCGGTGATTGAGAAGATTCAGTCAACTGAGAGTGGACTGAACGAAGCCTGTATCAGCCTATAAGAGGCTTTGAGGTATGTTTTATGAGTTGTCGAAGAGTGTCATAGTATAGATAGTAGCCCTGATACACTGTTCGGTGAAAGAAAGAACAGGACAGGGGATCGAATTGATGATCGCAGGAAGACTCATTGAATGACATTGATTTCTCTTCTGTTTCAAGCAGGTACCTGTAGCGGCTGCTGCCTCTCGTACTGCGGAGATCTCCGGACTGAATCAAAGTCTGGAGCGGACCATAGAATAACTTGGCCAATTGAAAATGTTGTTGAGGGATAAACACGGTATGCACAAGCGTTGCGCGCATTTATTGTGAAATAATTTGTGCTAGGGTTTATGAACGAAGTCGAGGCCCTCAAAAGGGTCATTGCCGAGGCCAAGAAAAAGGCGGCCACAGAGCAGACTCTTCTTGAGAAACACGAGGCCAGAGTTATTAAAGCTGAGTAGGAGTTGCAAGAGGCCGTAAGTAAATGTGAGACCTTGGAGGAGAGTTTAACGGAGAAAGATTCCGAACTCACCAAGGCGCTTCAAGCCACGAGCGATGCCCTGGGGGAAACCCAAAGCGCCCTACAGGGGATCCGAGAGGCGAGAAAGATCGTGACGGGTAAGGCTTTTCCCATGTAAAGCAAGTATTTGAAGGGAAAAATATGTTTCTAATTTTGAATCCGGATTTCTCATGTGTATTTGCCGAGCTACCTTGCAGCATATCAGATGATGCCCAATTATACTGAGCCGAAGAAAGGAACACCGCAGATAAGCTCTTCTGGTCGCAGTATTTGGCGCCGAATTATCCGGTGCCTTTTGCCGATCAACTGAAACAGCTGATCGAACTGCATAAGGCTATCGAACTAGCCATGAAAGATATGGTTATCTGGCTATTGCCTGCCGAGCCGATTCCAAGTAGCTACTTCAGGCTCGTGAGGTGGCTTGTAAGCACTTGCCCTCGACTTGACGTCATCAAGCGGTCGTCTGTATAGAAGGAGCGTGAATGGCCTTCGCCCGCGCAAAGGTGCACTAGGGGAAGGTGGATGCCGAAAAGCTGATGACCGGAGGACCGCCAAAGGGGAAGGAGCACCGCAAGCCCGAATTATATTATGAGAGTGTCCTGAAAGGATCCTACCTTGCAGCGGAGCTATGCACCAAGGACATTATATTTCCATGAATGCCAATCATGTTGTCCTTTGTAATGTTTGAACAAGGTCATTTATTTGTCACCTGTTATATAAAAGTTTACCCTCCTGTGCGGCCGTTTTTATATTAATTTTGAGAGTTGGCCAGTCGTCGGCTTCTGCCCCCACGTAAAAAGTACGGGGGTGTTCGGGATAAACCTGAGCACTCTTTATCCTAGTTTTGGGTCCTTCGAAGGAGGTGCTCAGCACAACGAACTAGGCAATCGGACTATAGGGCTTTATCACTCTCACTTAGCCATAGTAGCTTTAGTATGGTCGGCGCAGCCCCTTGTATTCGGAAGACCGTATTAGGGGCTCTATAAGCGCCTGATCGGAGAAAAAACCGATCCATCGCACGCTGCATTAGTTATGGCATTATGCGGGAGAAATCCTTAAAGATTTTGTAACCGCTCGAACAGCTGACCAGCTCTCGTCGTATCATGACAGTCAGTTTTCGGCATTCTCTACTGAGGTGCTCATCCGGAAGAACCGGGACACAATCGCAGTAGTTCTCCCAGTGCTACCTTAGCCGATATAGCAACGTAAGGTACCAAAACATGGGAGCCGGGCAAACCCAACTATTGACCCAAGACATGATTCAGAGCTGATGCATATAATGCTATAGGTTCGGGGTGCCGAACTTCCATGAAGGTGTTCAGACTTTTATTGCTGTGTTACGGGAAAAACGAAGCCCCTAGCATATTTAAGGCATATCGTTGTGTACGGATGCCACTTGACAAAATGATTTTGATAAGAAATAATCAGCAGGTAAACGTCATATAAATCCACATGTTGTATTTTTATAATACGTCTATGCGTATGGGTACAAGTAATGTGATAAAAGGGGGTTGTGATAGCCGAACCTGTTGTGACCAGGGGGAAGAGGTTGAGTGTGGATCTGTAATATAGCCGGACAATCACTGCGGGAAATGTCTAAGGATTCCTTAACGTGTTCAAGCTGCCTCCGTGTAGTCCGTCCTGGTCGGTGCAAAGGTGAACCTGCGAAGGAAATATAAGAAATGTTTACGTGCCGGAGGGCGGTTGAACCGCTGAGTTCGGCCTGTCATGGCCTTCGCCAGAGTGTTTAGTTGAGCTCTGGACGAGCCAGGTTATCCTTCCGCGAACTAGTTCGGAGCCCCTTGACGGTGTCCGGGATCCTGGACGTCGACTCAAGGTTCGGCTGCAAGGTGTTGCTCGTTGTTTCCGCTGCTAAGGCAGTGGTGTATTTGTTGGTACCGAAGGAAGGTTCGGCCTTGCCACGAACTGTGATGACGCTGCGTGGACCGGGCATCTTGAGCTTACGGTAGGCATAGTGTGGCACCGCGTTGAATCGAGCGAACGCGGTTTGTCCGAGCAGTGCTTGATAATCACTGCCGAAAGGGGCGATTTCGAAGATTAACTCTTCGATACGGTAATTTTCTGGTGATCCGAAGATTACCTCGAGGGCAATGGAGCCTGTACAGTTAACCTCCATACCTAGTATGATGCCTCTAAAAGTGGCTTTAGTGGGTTTGGTCACCGAATGATCGATGCCCATCTTGCGCACTGTGTCCTGGTAAAGCAGATTTAAACTGCTACCTCCATCCACAAGGACTCGAGTGAGGTGGAACCCGTCTACTATTGGGTCGAGGATTAGTGCGGCTGGATTGCCCCGATTGGCGTTAACCGAACGATCTGTGCGGTTGAAGGTGACCAGCCCTAGTTTATATTGTGGGACGGCTAGTTCCGTTGAGTCGCCATCGCTAAGGGTGCATATCTGGTCCGAGTTGGCAATTTGGGTGGTATTTACCACATTCAGCGATTGAATATGGGGGATTTCTTTTGCCCTCCTGTGTTCAGTGATCTGGGCTCTTCGTCCCTATCGTTGCTTTGAGACCCCTCTTCGTCTTTCGCGCCTGCCTTGCTAGCTTGTTTGAAGACCCAACATTCTTATTGGTATGGGTGGCTGGTGTTTCTGGGGTGCCATGAATTTGGCATTGGCGATCGAGTATGCGTTCCAGACTGGATGGACCCGGATTTTTATTTTTTGGTGGCCCTTTCCGTTGACCAGACTTTGAGCCCCTGAACCCGGCATTAACTACCGTATTTTCGGCGTTTTCACCATATTTGCGGCGCTTGTGTTTGTTGCGTCGTGGTTTGCCGTTGCTATCCCTGGCTTCTGATATGCTAGGTTTGCTTGTTGTATTGGTACTACGAGCCAACCAGCTATCTTCGCCCTCACAGAAGCGGGTCATAAGTGTCTTGAGGGCTGCCATGGATTTTGGCTTCTCTTAACCGAGGTGCCGGGCGAGCCATTTGCCACAAATATTATGCTTAAATGCCGCTAAGGCCTATGCATCTGGACAATCTACAATTTAGTTCTTCTTGGTTAGGAACCGGGTCCAGAATTTCCTAGCCGATTCCCCTGGCTGCTGAGTTATATGACTTAAATCGTCAGCGTCTGGCGGTCGCACATAAGTGCCCTGGAAATTGTCCAGGAATACCTCTGCCAGGTTCTCCCAACTTCCGATGGAGTTTGCTGGCAAGCTATTGAGCCAATGCCGAGCCAGCCCTTTGAGTTTTAGCAGGAGATACTTGGTGGCATGTAGGTCATCCCCGCGGGCCATGTGAATGTGGAGGAAGAAGTCTTCTATCCATACCGTGGGGTCTGTAGTACCATCGTATGATTCAATGTTGACGGGTTTAAACCCTTCTGGGAATTCGTGATCCATTACTTCATCAGTGAAGCATAAGGGGTGTGCGGCGCCTCTGTGTCGGGCTATATCATGACGCGGTTCATACGAGTCTTGTCTGTCGTGTTCGGCTCGGCCGGATTTGCTTTTAGTGTATCCGGCGTGACGATCATCATCGCGTGTTGGTGCGTGCCCCCGTGATCCGCAGATCGATCTTGCATGTTTTGCCTTGTTTTCCAATATGTCTCGCAGGTCCCGCGTGTTGCCCCGGGCCTTGGCACTTTTGTTTGATTGGCGGTGGGGTGCGGGCTAGACTTCGGGCTGAAATGCCTCTCTGTCTCGGCCACGAGGTGGCCCGTCAGCCGCATCATACGCTGGTGATGTAGGTTTCAATTCTTCCTCCTTGAGGTGAGGTAGACCTGCGCTTTGGGTAACTCTTGGAGGGGCGCTCGAGTTTGTATTCCTTGGCCGCAAGGACTTCGGTCCATCTGTCTGCTAGCAAATCTTGATCATCTTGAAGCTGTTGTTGCTTTTTCTTCAAGCTATTTGTTGTGGCCATAAGCCGGCGCTTGAAGCGCTCCTGCTCGACGGGATCCTTAGGCACGATAAATTCTTCGTCGCCGAGGCTCACCTCGTCTTCGGAGAGAGGCATGTAATTGTCATCCTCCGATTCTCCATCTGCTGCCCGCTCTGGAGGGCTAGCTTGTTCACCCTCCCGCTCTAAATCATGCTGGAGGGGATTGTTGTCATCTTCGGCACTATCCGGAGTGTTATTCTCTCTTGTGCCGGTATCACTACTTTTGCTATGGCGGGACTTAGAGCGGCGCCGCTGACGTTGGCGCTTGGGTTGCTTCTTGGAGGGGTCATCCTCCGTTGTGTCGTCGCCATTGCCTTCTTTGGGGGTGTCTGTAACACCCACGATGCGGCTATATCTCCCACGTGTCAGAGCACGACTTAGAGGCATAACCGCATTGTAGGCATGTCGCAAGAGGGGTAATCTTTACACATCCCATTTACCGAATAAGAAAGAGATAAAGAGTTGGCTTACAATCGCCACTTCACACAATACATAAATATAGCATTACATCATCCAGAATACAATCAAGGTACGGTTACGGAACCAAATAAAGAAAGACAACCCCTAATGCAATAGATCCCCGATCGCCCCAACTGGGCTCCACTACTGACCGTCTGGAAAGGAAACATAGTAACGTCCTGAATCCTCATAAAACTCTCACTTGAGTTCGGTCGCATCCCCTGGACTGACATCATCGACACCTGCATCTGGTTTTGGAAGTAATCTGTGAGTCATGGGGACTCAGCAATCTCACACCCTCACGATCAAGACTACTTAAGCTTATGGGTAGGAAAAGGTAGTGAGGTGGAGCTGCAGCAAGCACTAGCATATATGGTGGCTAACTTACGCAAATGAGAGCGAAAAGAGAAGCAAAGCACGGTCCAGAAGCTATAAAGATCAAGAAGTGATCCTGAAACTACTTACGTTCAACCATAACACGAGACCGTGTTCTCTTCCCGGACTCCGCCGAAAAGAGACCATCACGGCTACACACGCGGTTGTTTCATTTTAATTAAGTTAAGTTTTAAGTTTTCTACAACTGGACATTAACAAATTCCCATCTGCCCATAACCGCGGGCACGGCTTTCGAAAGTTCCAAACCCTACAGGGGTGTCCCAACTTAGCCCATCACAAGCTCTCACGGTCAACGAAGGATATTCCTTCTAGCAGGAAGACACGATCAGTCTCGGAATCCCGGTTACAAGACATTTCGACAATGGTAAAACAAGACCAGCAAAGCCACCCGATGTGCCGAAAAATCTCGATAGGAGTTGCGTGTATCTCGTTCTCAGGGCAACTCCGGATGAGACTAGCTACGAGTAAAACCAAACCTCAAGTTTCCCCGAGGTGGCCCCGCAGGAAGCTCGGTTCGGATCAACACTCAGAGGAGCACTGGCCCCGGGGGGTTAAAATAAGATGACCCTTGAGTCTGCAGAACCCAAGGGAAGGTATATGGTGGTAGGTAGGAAAATGGTAAAACCAAGGTCGGGCCCTGGTGGAGGAGTTTTATTCAAAGCAAACTATCAAGGGGTTCCCATAACACCCAACCGCCTAAGGAACGCAAAATCAAGGAACATAACAAAGGTATAACGGAAACTAGGGTGGCAAGAGTGGAACAAAACACCAAGCATAAGGCCGAGCCTTCCACCCATTACCAAGTATATAGGTTCATTAAAGTAAACAAGATATAATAATGATATCCCAAAACTAATCATGTTCCAAACAAGGAAGAAACTCCAATCTTCACCTGCAACTAGCAACGCTATAAGAGGGGCTGAGCAAAGCGGTAATATAGCCAAACAATAGTTTGTTAGGACAAGGTGGGTCAGAGGTTTGACATGGCAATATGGGAGGCATGATATAGCAAGTGGTAGGTATCGCGGCATAGCAATAGAGCGAGCAACTAGCAAGCAAAGATAGAAGTGATTTCGAGGGTATGGTCATCTTGCCTGCAAAGTTCTCCGAGTTGACGTAAGCTTGATCCTCGTAAGCATACTCAACGGGTTCCTCGATCACGAACTCGTCTCCCGGCTCTACCCAAGGAAAGAACACAAGCAAAAGAAACCACAATCAACCACGGTGCAATGCGCAAGCAATATGATGCAAAAACATGGCATGATATGCGGGATGTGCTATGCAATGCATATGCATGCTCCGAAAGGAAAAGATTGAACCAGGCCTCAACTTGGCAAACCAAGTGCGCTGCTGGAAAGATGAGTTGATTTTGTTCGAAATTGATATAAAGATCACCGGAATCGGATTCACGGTTTGCAAATGGCAAGCAAAACAATAATGGCACGATTCTGCGATTAACAGCACGATGCCATCTAAAATGCAACAAGAAACTAAGCTACTGGACTCTAACATAGAAACAAAGCACATGCCAGTGATCTACTCAAGATGCTTGACAAAAGATGAACACTGAGCTACGGCTAAATCACACAAGATCAGGTTCAAACAAGCATGGCAAAAGTGCAAAAGATAACAACATCACAGACTTAGTGAAAATACTAACATGCCAGGAATTAACATCAGGAAGCAAAGTTTAGAGCAAGATAATAACATGCTACAGGAACAGAACATAGCAAACAAAGGCATAGCATGAATCTACTCAAAGCATATAACAAAAGTCCCTTACTGACCATAAGCCAAAAGGGCACACAAAATATGAGGGCACCCACGTGAACATAGCAAGTTCCGTTAACAGATTCAGACTTAGCAGAAAACTGGACATGGCATCAAAAGAATTATGAAGGCATGTTTGCGAGCTCGATTCACTCATCACAAGTCATTTCATAACAAACTAAGCATACTCCCAGCAAGAAGACATGATCATGAAGCCAAGAAAAGCAAGAACAAGTTCATAGCATGCATGGATCAACTACAACAACCTTGGCAAAATTGATTAACATGTAAACAATCTGCCAGGAACATTTTATAGCAAAAGTAGAGCAAGATTGAGTCATTTTAGGGTACTCCATAAATGCAAAAAAGGACATGGATGGATAGAGCATAGCCTTATGTGAAAATCATCCTTACTGAACATACTCAAAAGAAGCATGGATCACTCTGTATCAACATGAATACATAGCATGAAAATAATAGCAGAGCAAAGACTTAGTGAAATTCTAAGTCTCTGAAATCAGCAACATCACGAGAGCTACTTTGCATGCTTGTGCTAGTCACCGCATTGATCACAAAAATACATGCCATACACCCCTGTAAACATGGCATGGCATAGCCAAAAACACATGTAGAGCTCAAGACCATATGCTGCACCCAATAATCATGGCAAAAATGACAAATGCTCAAGATCTGCTAAGTAACAGGAACTAACATTATGAAGCACTCTTGCAACACTTATTTGGGCATCAAGATTGAGTCAAACAAGCATGGTGCAATGGAACAAAATGAAGAGGACATCCAGATGAGCAATTTGATATATGGCACGCCCAAAACGGAGCTACGGTGATAGAGTTATGGCATGTTGAAAAAGGCATCAAAATAACCAGAAAAGGGGACTTAGTGGAAAAGGAGAGGTCAACCTAGGATTTACTATAGCATGTGGATCGGGTAGATCCGGGCTCGCCGAAGAAGGACAGTGGAGAAGGCAGGGGGCGGCACCGGCGAGGCAAATCCAGGGCGGATCCGGCCGGATCTCGCCGGATCCGGGCGCGGATGCCGAGGGGCGGCGCCGGGCGGCGAGCGTGGCGAGGCGGCGAGGTGCGGTCACCGGAGGGCAGCGGAGGCGGCGAGGCGGAG
>NC_057806.1:350327157-350342908 GCF_018294505.1 Triticum aestivum
CGGTGGCCGGGCCACGTGGCGGCCTGCAGTTGGACGGGCGCGGCGGCGGACGCGTTCGGCTCCGTCTGGATGTGTCCGGCGCGGAGAGGGACTAGGTCTTGGGTTTCAAGACCGCGAATTTGGAGGAGGGGCACCTATTTATAGGTAGAGGGAGCTAGGAGAGTCCAAATGGAGTGCAGTTTTCGGCCACGCGATCATGATCGAACGGCCGAGAGGATGGAGGGGGTTTGGATGGGTTTTGGGCCACTTTGGAGGGGTGTTGGGCTGCAACACACATGAGGCCTTTACGGTTCCCCGGTTAACCGTTGGAGTATCAAACGGACTCCAAATGGCACGAAACTTGACAGGCGGTCTACCGGTGGTGTACCAAGGCTGCTTGGAAAATCTCGGTCCATTCTGAGAATGTTTAACACCTGCACACAAAAAGAGGCAAAAGGGGGCGCCGGAGGACATAGGAGTGTCGGATCGCAAAACGGACAACGGGGAAAATGCTCGGATGCATGAGACGAACACGTATGCAAATGCGATGCACATGATGACATGATATGAAATACATGACATGGACAAAATGTGAAACGAAGACAAAATCCAACCACGAGGGAATATCATAACTTAGAGCCGAAACTGGCAAGAGTTCGAATACAAATATGGCAAGTTCCATTCGGGGCGTTACAGTGTCCACCATGTATATATCATATGATGAGGTGGCGGTCCAGCGCCCTGTGGGCGGTGGTTCGTGTTCATCTCCTATATTGTCGTCCATACTGTCGATGTCTTCAGAGTAGAAGTCAAGCATGTCGGTTAAATCGTCGACAGTGGCTACTAAGTGGGTGGTGGGTGGGAGCGAATTTCTTCGTCGTCTGCATCCCATTCTAGCCGGACATAGTTCGGCCAAGATTCTCCTGACAAGGAGAGAGACCTTAATGAACTTAGCACGTCACCAAAAGGTGAGTGCTGAAAGATATCCGCGGAGGTGAACTCCATGATCGGCGCCCAGTCGGATTCGATAGGCATGGACGTAGGCGGCTCGGAGTCCGTGGCTAGAGACGAATCCAGTGGTTCGGCAACACGGCTCTCGTAAGTGGTGAAGTCAGTATCCGGCTCTATCGCCACTGAGAGTGCAACCTCCATGGCGGGGTCTATCCACCCGTCCTCGGATGGTGCAATTTTCTACGGATTGAAGGTCGGAGTAGTTGCAGGTGTGATCTCTCGAACACTGTCCGACGGCAGAGCTAAATCATGCTCGTCATGATCGGGCGGCGCACCTGACATGGGCTCGAATCCGTCGAAGATCAAGTCTCCGCGGATGTCGGTAGTGTAGTTTAAGTTTCCGAACCTGACCTGATGGCTAGGGGTGTAGCTCTCGATCTGCTCCAGATGGCCAAGCGAGTTGGCCCGCAGTGCGAAGCCGCCGAATACGAAGATCTGTCCGGGGAGGAAAACCTCACCCTGGACCGCATCATTACCGATGATCGAAGGAGCCATCAAGCCTTACGGTGATGGCACAGTGGAACTCTCAATGAAATCACCAATGTCGGTGTCAAAACCGGCGGATCTCGGGTAGGGGGTCCCGAACTGTGCATCTAAGGCGAATGGTAACAGGAGGCGGGGGACACGATGTTTACCCAGGTTCGGCCCCTCTCGATGGAGGTAATACCCTACTTCCTGCTTGATTGATCTTGATGATATGAGTATTACAAGAGTTGATCTACCACGAGATCGTAGAGGCTAAACCCTAGAAGCTAGCCTATGGTATGGTTGTATGTTGTCCTATGGACTAAAACCCTCCGGTTTATATAGACACCGGAGGGGGCTAGGGTTACACAGAGTCGGTTACAAGGAAGGAGATCTACATATCTGTATTTCCAAGCTTGTCTTCCACGCCAAGGAGAGTCCCATCCGGACACGGGACGAAGTCTTCAATCTTGTATCTTCATAGTCCAACAGTCCGGCCAAAGGATATAGTCCGGCTGCCCGGAGACCCCCTAATCCAGGACTCCCTCACCTGGCAAGCAAAACCCCCTTCTTCATTTCGATACAATCCCACTCTCTCGCTCCTTCTCTCTTTTACTACATTAGGACAACAATGATTCAAATGTTACATGATGCGGTAGTTGAACCCCTTTCCTCTGCATGACCTGTCATTGCCACAGTAAATAGATGAAACCCACTAGCATGAGTAGGAGTTGTTTGACCCTCGATGTGCCTAGTCATTCATGCTTGTTGTCATGCCTGCTACTGCTTAGAGTTGAGTCGGGTCTGATTCATCGAGGATGAATTGGAATGGTGATGAACATGTCCTACTGTGTGTGAACACCATTTGGTAAAGGTAGTTGTGAGAGGCCATGTAGGAGTACATGGTGGGTTGTCTCATTGAAACCGTCCTCAGGAACTGAGTTCTGTATTTCTGATCCATGAACAGGTACTACCACATGTTGGGCCCCGAAATATGACCCCGCTCGACTTATTAACCCCCCTGTCCTCTGTCTAGGAGTTGCAAGTAGTTTCTGGTGTTTGTAGTATGCTGGAGGCCGTGCGCAGCGCTGACCCGAGGGGTTGGCTATGATGCAGTAGGCACGTGGACCGGTGTAACCAGTCGCCCATTTGGTGCCTCGGGAACCCTCCACACATCGTTTGGGGCCGTAAGTGGAAACCTCGGCTGGACTCCCTTCGGATGGAACCTGAATAGGTGATAAACCTGGACTAGGGACTTGTGTGGTTAGTCAGGTCGTGGTCTACACCCACGTCGGCCTTCGCTTGAAGTCTGCCGAGCACATGTCGTGTGCAGACGCTAAGTGGTGGAAACATGTGTGAAGAAGCACACCCCTGCAGGGTTATAAATGATCTATTCGAATAGCCGCGTCCGCGGTAAAGAACCTCTGGGTTGCTTATATAGTTCATAGACAATTGAAAGTGGATACTCTAAAATGCGCAAGATAAGCATGAGTACTATGGATGGCGTTCTTGTAGGGAGACGGGAGCGGATCCATAGTGGTGTATTGATTGGTGAATATGTGGACTCACGTGCGCCACCTCAAAAGAGTTACTTGTAGTCATAGTTCAGGATAGCCACTGAGTCAAAGCTGGCTTGTTGAAGTTAAACTCCACCACCCCCTTTGTTGATACTGATGCATATGTAGCTAGTTCTGATGTAAGTCTTGCTGGGTACATTTGTACTCACGTTTGCTTAATTTATGTTTTTACAGAGAGACTTCGGTCTCACTAGTAGTTCTGCATGGACTTCGACATTTAGCTTGTTACCTCAGCTATGATCTTTTGCCTTCGGCAGGGTCTTGTAGATAGTCAGGCTTCTCAGCCTTTTTCATTTGTAGTTTTTTGTACTCAGACAAGTTAAGCTTCAGCATGTGCTTGCACTACAAAAAAAATACACTTCCGTGATGATATGTGTTTGTCACAGTAGGTCGCGTTTTTTGTCATGCATGTACATCCATGACGATTTTATGACAGAATCAAGATAGTCATACCTGTGTTGTCGTAGAAGTGTTCCATGACATTACCAAAATTATCATCATGGAAGTGTCCACTTCCACGACGATAAATCGCGCGTCACAGAAGTGCTTTCGTCAAGGGTGACCAACACGTGGAATCCACCGTAACGGAACGCCGTTAAGCTATCAGGTCGGATTTTGGATCTGATAACCCATTAACAGCCCTGACCAATGGGAAATTTCCATGTGTAAAATTCTGATTGGCCGAAGGGAACACCTGTCAGCTCATCAGTGGGCCAGATGTCGCCCGTCCATTGGAGGAGACATGCCTATGATCCGTCGACACGTGGCTGGGCCCAACAAAGGCCCGTATAGGTTAAAAAGGCCGGCCTAGTCAAAGGCCCGTAGAACTTAATCAGGTACTAGTGGGCCAGCCCAATAACGACCTACTTAATAAAGGCCCATTTACGGCCCGAAGCCAGATCTGGCCCGTTAATTGTTCGCCCAATATTTGGGCCCATTTACGGCCCGAAGCCAGATCTGGCCCGTTAATTGTTTGCCCAATATTTGGGCCCGTTTGCAGCCCGAAGCCAGATCTGGACCGTTAATTTTTCGCTGAATATTTGGGCCCAACTACAGCCCAGTGACTTTCGACCTGTTAGAGGCCTGATGTAGACAAGGGCCCATTTCAGCCCGGTGTGACTTTCGGCCTGGGAATGGCCCGTGCTGCCCATGGGCCATATATGGTCCGACAGGACATCAGGCCCACTAACGGCCCGTGCTAAAGGTGGCAACAGTTAAGCCCAATGTGACTTTGGGCCTGTTAAAGGCATGTCACGTAATTTGGCCCATTGATGCCTGTGCTAAGCTTTCGGCCTCTTAAAGGCCCATGATATCAGTGGGCCAACTAAGGCCCGAGATATGTTTCGGCCTGGTAACGGCCCGTGAGCTAACTGGGCCCAAAACGGCCCAGTCTACATTTCGGCCTGCTGAAGGCCCGTCGACGACTAGTGAAAATTGAGGCCCAACATGCATTTTGGCCTGCTAAAGGCCTCTGGTTTCATCTCGGCCGTAACAGGCCAGTACAATATTCAGCATGTTAATGGCCCAACGCTGCCTGGGCCAAACTAAGCGCTGGGTCGACAAAAGGCCCAACTAAAATATAGGCCATTGTAAGTTTGGGCCTGGCGCAATGTGTGAAGGCCCCAATCATTCGGGCCCAAGAAAGACGCAGGCCGGCCCAATTGTGGCCCGCTAAAAACCTAGCCCGTTAGAGTCGAATGTTTCGGTCCGGTCGACTACATCTGATTTGTTTTCAGATAGCGAATGATGGCAGTAACTAGTAGGAATTAAGAACAAACCTACTCTATACAATAAAGAAATTACGGCATAGTAACTAAGAATAAACCTACACTATAGAATAAAGGATTTAAGGTATATTACATCCACTGGGCATCGAAGTTCGCCACCAGTGATCATAAAGCGCAACGAAGAGCAGATTACAAAAACTGGGCACCGTTGCAGCGTAACAAAATAATACTGAACTGAGACCACTTCCAAGACAGTTCAAGAAAGGTTAGCCTTGCGGGGGAACTGCTGCGCAAGTTGCTGAGCAAGGCTGTGAGACAGGCCTAGCATGTCGCTCATAGCTTCCAGGTGTAGCTGTTTAGCGATGAGGTTCTCATTGGTGTTCTCCGCAATCTTTCTTAGAGATAGGACTTCAAGTCGAAGTTGAGTTGCAAAATGCCTTTCTGCTAGAACTTGGGACTGAAGAAGTCGAACTGATTCAGACAACGAATTATGTGAGCTTGTCTGACTGTTAGTCTCAAGTAACTTGAACACTGCATCAAGACAAGACTTTGGGGTTGTCTCGCTATCTTCAAGATGTTTTGCCTTCTTTGCTGCAATATATGTTGGGTTTGTCTCACAGCCTTCAGCAGACTTGTGCATGCCATCAGGCATATCACCCTAAAACAAAGCAGAGAGATGGCAGGTTTTGCACGTGTATAAACAAAGATGATAACTGTTCTATCAATTCTATCCAATTTCAAATGAGAAAATAAAGAGTAAGTTCAAAATATCAATAGCATAATTTGGCATTGTTCATAATGCGGGGAGCTTCACCACACTACTGGATTACCATGTCAACATAACAAGCATAGATGAAGGGCAAAGAAAGTCATTGTATCTATTTTGGATAATGTGCATGGCATGTTGTTCATATCATCAGCCACATCAGTAAGATAAAAGAGGAGATGACAAGGTGCAAATGTGGGCTGCTTCACCACACACTGGATTATAGATCCACAAAAACAAGCATACATATAGGGAGTATTAAGTAATGTGCATGGTATGAATAAGGAATTTGGTTTTACAAGTAAAATTTAGAACTTACGGTTCTTACGAACATGCATTTTGGTAGAAACAGCAAACTAAACAGCAGTAAACAATATGGAGTATGAGCAAATTAAACAACAGTTGAGGATAAAGGCTTTAGAAGGACTGACTTAACAGTTAACACCGGCTTTATAATGCCCTTCTCCATGTCAAGGGAAGGATAACTCAAGAATTTCAGCACAGAATCTTCTCCATAAGCATTGCCTGTACTCTACATTTTGTAGAGAGTAATTATAGATATGATAATACTAGAAGGGATAGAGGATAATGAAGATAAGATGCAGATTGATGCTACATAATCAACTACCAATCCCTCGAAGTACAAGCGTTACAGGACAAAATGTACTGACAAGAGCAATGGGCTACACTTCTGCACTGGCATTGTCTGTGTATTCTACTTGTTGGTAAGATTAAATATAGATCTGATCTTTTTTAGTAAATGGTCGGCGAGGGAGATAAGACGCAGAATGCTACAAAATGAACCAATCCCTCTTCCCATAATACAAGAGTGTTTTGAACACTTGTGTACTATACAAAACGTTCTTATATTATGGGACGGAGGGAGTAGCTATTAATGTAAGTACAGTGATAGACCACGTTCAGTCCTTACAAGAGGACTGCAGAGATAAACCTCTTCAAAAGCATTGGGATGATTCTAAATTTATGTAAGAGTCCATATGGATCTTATAATGTCCACCAAATGGACGATTACGAGGCTAACATGTGCAGTGATGCTACATAATCAAACAGCTATGAAAGTAAGTATGGTCATACAGGGCAAGAGGAACTCACAAGAGCAATGAAGTGTGCAGTATAGTTGTGAGATTCTGTGGTCCCTTGAGAACGAATGTTCTTCTGCTAACAGTTGTCGTACAAGTGAGACATTAAGGCAAATGCAGAAATGTAGTTCAAATTGTGATGTGATATCATAGACAGTACCTTATGCTGCAGCCGAGACCAATGTGTAACAAGATTATTCCAGTCACCATCGGTTGAATGTAGCACCGGAGACTTTACAGAAATTTCGTTCAGAGGCTTGCCATCGAAGTGTGCTTGCCTGAGGTAGGAATGATACTTCATCAACGAGTGCTTGAAAAGCGCAACCAACCCTTGCTCATCATCACAATCCAGTTTGCTCCTCGCCTATTTAAAAGAATGAAATCTTGTGTCTTCTGTCAGCAGAAACATATGAAGTAATGACCATGAATAACATTAGTACATTACTTACGCATAAGTTGCGGAGGAAGACTGGAAATTGTTCTATGTCTGCGGTATAATATTTCCATGAAGGAAAGATGCGCACAAAGTTCCTGACAACAACATAAGCTTCGTCTTCTAAACTGGGAAGAAATGGAACAGGGGTCCTATTTGCTGCAATTGGGGCTCTCTCTGGTTCGAAAAGGGATTTGGCAACTGGATTTGGTGTACTCTTTGCTGGAATGGGGGTTTTGCGTCGTACAGCTGGTGTTATGTCAACTGGCATAATCATACTGTTTGCTGCAGTTGGGGTCTGTTGAGTTGGGGCATTAGAAATGACTAGTGTAGTAGGGATAGAGTCTGCTAGAGTTTGGGTATTTTGTGGGCCAGGTGATATTGCAACTACACCTAATGGGCTATTTGATTTATCAGGTGCCACTACCTTTTCCAAATACTTTGCTTGTGCTCCTGCACGATCAGCAATCGCCCTCTTCCTTTTGAACGTCTGATACACAAGAATAACATTTGAATGGATAAATATGGTATGATGACAGATGGAATATGTACTGAAAATGGATAGGCAGGGCGTATTCACATACACGATGTGTAAACTAAGCTAATGGTAGTTCAACAAAGTAGAAGCAATGCAAAGCATCAGTTGCAAGATATGTGCGAGCAATGTAACCTTGGAAAGTTAGAGCAAGTACCTTGATGGGTGAATAAGATAGGGCATCTTCCTCTAACTCCTCCACTAGGGAGCTACATTGACTTAGGTCTCCCTCTAGCTCAGAATCATTGTTAGGATCATATTCTGAGCATGAATCTATAGGTGGAGAGTGTTTGCATTGCATTGCATCCAGACTTGATTTCAGTCCCTTAATTCCAAGTTGGACAGCCATGGCATTGTTCTGCTTTATTCTTTTCATGTGCGCAAGCTCATAATCATTATGATGCTGTTCAGAATCTGAGATTCATGAAAACATAAAAAGCAGTCAGATTGTGTATGGAGTGCATTGCGGATTCAACTCGGAGAGTGTCTCCCTATAAACCCCTGCATATGCAAAGTTCACCTCCCCAACCGTGCTGACCAGACCACACACAGAAATACAAACCACTTATGTCTCTATAACAGGCAGGCACACATTTCAAAACTTAAGTAGGAACATTAGAATCATATGAAATTCGTATTTGAACAACTAAACTAGGCAATTATGAGTGGCGTAATGTTTAGCTTCAAGGGTGGAGTGTTGGTAGTGCGACACAAAGCAAGTGGGCAGATTGTATCCCATGTAAAAGATCGAAACCTATGTAAAAGCTGGAAATGACACTTTCTTCCTATACAATGCAGTGTTTGTTACCCACACATGATGGAAGAGATCACATAGCGAAATACTATTCACTCATGTCTAAGGTTCCAGTATTTAGAAACAGGGTGGTCCACCCTAAAAGAATATTGACAACAAATATGACAAGGCAAGCATAGATGTAGTGAATCAATCATTTACTTGTGAGCTTACTAGGACAAGTATGCAGAACTGTAACTGCAGTAAGACCGTCCAAAATCTGAATGAAGAAGTTTGTCTAGCACTTATTGTTTGCAACTAATCGACGTGAATAATTGGATATTATATCAAATGAGTAAGAAAGACAAGTAAAATTGTCAACAAACCTGGCTTGCAGTAGTAATCTGGGTCAATGTCACTACGACTAACAATCCAAAATGACTAGTTTCTGTTCCGAGGGCCGGAATTTTGAAAACCATGTGAACTTTAGAGGTACTAAAGATTACCGAAATACATCTGAATCATTAAGTGTAGGTAGCACTGAGCACACAACAAACCCTAATGACAGTCCTGCCTAATGAGTAATGAATCAATTAGAAAATGGGTGATGAGGAGTGGCTGCTAAGTGTTGAGGACGTATCTCAGGATAAATCGGGTTGGCTTGGTGGGTGCTGCACGCCTGAGCCCTGAATGGACTGGGAAGGTAGGCACGGCGACGCGCCTGGGCAGCGGTGACGCTGTTGGGCGAGCGGCTCCTGGCCTCCTGTTAGTCCGGCGTCTCCTCCTAGAGTCATGTCGTCCGGGGAAGGCAAGTCGCCGGCGAGGCAGGCGGCTGGGGGCGAGTAGAGATCGAAAGCACGCAGCAGAACAGAGGGGAATCGGGGCCTGGGACGACCCAAAATCCCAGGGTGGGCCGGCCCACCGTGGGCACCCTGTAGAGATACACACCCGAGCGGCGAACATGCATTTTCGAAACTAATTTAGGAACATTTAGCTGGCCAATTAAACAACTCTATTTTAATAATATCTTATTCGTATTTGAACAACTAAGCTTGTTTAGCTTGATGGGTGGAGCAGTGTTATTATGACATGAAGCACGTATTCTGATCGTATAGTGATCATAAAAGGGGGGAAACTCTAAGCATATTTTTTTAGCAAAAGAGGGTTTCCCCTCCGATTTCTATTAAAGAAACCACCACGGAACCAACATGATCAATTAAACCCTAAGCATGATCAATTAAACTGTATTGTGGCTGTGCCATGGCAGATTTGAAGCTGCAAACCGGAGAAATGATATTTATCATCCATTGTTTGCTTCAAACTAAGAACTAAATTCTAATAGCTGAAAAGAAAGTAGAGTAACCAAGTTAAGATCTATTTTCTGGTTGAGATCAAAAAGTTGAGGAGATATGAAGTACCACCTCTCTTGTGGCGCCGTGTAGGCATCGGCGGTGCGATGGTTGTCGGTGGCGTTGAAGCAGATCTGCGACGGTAGATGGGTGCATCGGGGGATAAGTCCCATTGCAGTGGAAGAGAAGGTCGTGTGAGCTGCCCTGGCAAAGAGGACGACGGCGCCGATGAAGCGAGAGGACGCGATGCAAGGCTATTGGTCTGTCGCCTGGATGAGAAACGTCCATCTCTAGCAGTGGATGACGCGGTCTTGGTAGGCGCTCTGGCATGGTGGAGGATGGTGGCGATGGATGTGGTGGAGGACGGCGGTGATGGATGGGGTGGTGGACGGAGGCAGGTGTGGGGATGGGGTGTTCTAGCGTGGACGGTGTATGAATGGGAAAATGGAGGGAGAGGTATGGGGAACCATGTTTTTGGGACGCACCTATCTGAAATATGGGAAAGTTACGAACTTAGCCCTTGTTTAAAGTATGGACGTCTCGTCGGTTGGGGATAGGACGGTAATCTTGCATCTCGCCAATATTTGCCCAGAGCGATTTCGGGCAAGGAGAGGGTGGTTGGCGCACATGGTTGGCGCCCACGGTGTATGAATGGGGCTGACAGGTATGGCGGTTGTGTCACGTCTGAGTGAAGTTACAAACCTGCATCTATTGAAAATATTTTCCTACATCGATTTAGGCCGAGTCGACTTTGTTTTGCCGCCCACCGTGTATGAATGGGGAATGGAGGGAGAAACAGAGGTCTTTCAGACGAGCTTGAATCAAATGAGTTTTGCCGCCCATGTTTGACGCCCACCGTGTCAGAATGGGCTCAGAGGCGGTCGTGTCACGTCTAATTGAAGTTACTAACCTACCCCTATTTAGAGCAGCGGTAATCGGGCCGATGGATTGTCCATGTAATGGGTAGACAGTAATTTCCATCTCCCTAACACTTGGCTTCGGGCAGCCAACGTGGGAGTGGACATTTTGCTGCTTCTTTCAAATTTTGGGACAATAAGCATCCACGTTTACCCTGGCAAGTAAATTCGAATCCATTTTGTATTCCTATATGAATCTTTATAAATCATTCTATGTGTTTTTATATATCTTCAAAAGGACGACAAAGATGTATTCCACTGTCATATATGAATATGGTTTACAAATGCCGATACTCAAATTCAGAAACTAGAATCCAGTTTAAGGTGAATTCGAATATTTGGAACACTTCATGTCCAACTCAAATGTCACACGCAGCATAATGTGTACTCGCATTTAGATATGTACACAAGCGATGTATCAAGATTCAAATACCGAGTCAATCAACCAAGAATGTATAGAACTAACAGACATATAAACACTTATAGAGTATATGGATCAATAATATCAACTAACATACATAAGCCAGGCCGCTGTACTTTTTTTTGGCTACAACAGCATCCCTTTTTAGCCAGCATCTTGCCCTTTCCAATGCGTGCCACTTATGGTCCATCTATACTACTACTATTGCTGAATGCACATTCAGCCCGATTGGCATATTTGTAGGTCTGGCACAGCAATCCAAATGAAATGTCTCTGAGTCTTATCAATTAATACAGACTTGTGATCAAATAAAATTACAAACCAAAAAACAAAAAAAACAATTATTACATGATCTCTAAAACAAATGGTTTGATTGATTACATGAACAGACAACACAAAGGTTATTCAACTATGGAAAGAACATTTCACCTATGATTACCAAGTAGGAATTTAATTTCCTTTTTCCTTCAGAACCTTAACAATCTGGTCAGTCTCAGCTTGCTTCATTTTTAAATCCACCAAATATTTAATGGTTGTCTTGAGTATTGCTTGTGATTGTGTTGTTTGCTTCCTCAACATGTCAACTTCATCTCTAAGTGCAGAAGCAGAATCTCTTTCTACCACTAGTTTAGCCTCTAGAGCATCAGCAGTTGGCAATTCATAATGCACGATTGGGCCGGTGCCACTGCTGTGGGATGATGCAACGTCCATGGGGACCTAGCTCTTTGATCTTGGGCTAACCTGTTTTGCCATTAAAGTTCTGATTGGATTCGGAAAAGTTGAAGTTAGCAAAACATCTCAACTGGGATTTATAACAGCAAACCAGTTAAACAAATAAGGAATTAAAGAGTTTCAATTGGATGCTGAAAAGTAGTTATTAACATCATTGTAACCTGTTGTTGCAGCAGTAAAGCAGTTAAACAAACAAGTAGATATTTAAGTTAAGGCAAACAGGTAATTCTTAACAGTAAGTATCAAACACATAGATAGGCGCAGTCTACAATATGATTAACAGGCTGTGCCATTATGAAATCAGTAGCAAACTAAATTAAGCCAAGCAACATAATTGAACAATTTTGCAATAAGTGGCTAACAAAAATTCCGAGAAGCAGGTAACTGAACTTACGCTAGTTCTTTGTACAGGCACACTGCAACTTCTTTTTCGCTTACAAGGTTGTATGAAGGAGTCCATGGCATCAATTGCTTGGATACACAGTCCCAATACCTCTTTCTTCCCACACTGCATGGGTAAGTCGAATGGTTAATCTGGTAAGATGGTGCATCCTTGGTATGTTATATGAGGACGTGTAGTCAGACTAGTTGTAGCCAAACACATCACAGTGGCTTTTACTGTATATTTCATGCGATTACTTTTGGCATATCGAGATCTAAGCAATCTACAATAGGCTGAAAAGACTGGCAACCTTCACATTATTGGCGAACTCAGTTCATAAAAACAAGCAATTCAACCATTATGTGGGTAAATCAAAAGCGCCACTGGAATATTTTTCACTATCCAATCATACACGCAAAAAGGGGCGACGCCACCATAGGGGCTGGTATGGGCGGCCGCCTCAGGTGGCTGGAAAGTGTGCACCTAGTTTGAGTCGTCTAGGTTGGCCCATGCTAGTTTTGTTCGTCCCAACGCACGAGTAGGAAATGTAAAAAATGAAGAAAAATGTTTCAATTTGGATGGACCAATAACATAAGTGCAAGGCAGGCCCTATAGCAGGCTCACGGCCCAAACGAGCGCCTCCCATATCGATCGCCAGCAGGAAAATCCCAATTCATTCGCTCCAGCCTCCAGTCTGGTTCGCTCCTAACCTAGCCGCTGCTGGACAGACCGACACAGCACTTCCTCGCGCCCTCGTTGGAGGGTGGTCGTCGGGCTTCAAGCGAACGGAAGGACAAGAAGATGAAGATCCAACCCTGGGTGTAGCCTGCATGGGAGGCAGCGGCAGCAGCACGGGCATGGCATCAAGCTTGCGCAAACGGACAGTCGCGGCTTGCAAGAGTAGCATGCGCAACGAGCAGATACATCACATCCCTGATTATATCTAATTCAACTCTTCAATTTCTGGCCAATAGTTAAACCTGACGGTGTTGTAAAACTGCTTGTATGTAGGGAATCTATGAGAAAATGAAACCAATTTCTACTTATTTTATAACTCCCCCAATCAATACTGAACTGACTGAATCTGATGTATCTAATCAAGTTCCGGTGCAAACATACAAGCTCATGTTGTTCTTAAGCCTGAAGTGTCTAATGAACAGACTGCTAATGAAGGATTTGATGCAAACATTTTACATGCTCCTGGTGATGAACATATAGTGTCTAATGAGGGATCTAATGCAAGCATTTTGTAAGCTCATGGAAGGATTTAGTGTCTAATAATGATCTGCTATGTTGAGAGAGACAGAGATTTACAGGCATTGATGACAAGCAAATTATAGTGCATTTTCATAGCTTGAGGAAACGTCGAGGCCATCTACCAGAAAGTCCCCGTATCATGACAACATAGCATAAATACTTTTCTAATCTGTTGTTTGAAACTATTGGCATACTTGTGCAGGATAGATATATTGATATGCAGTTTGCGCACTGGTTATACGTGCAATTACACTTCGATATTTTCAGCCAGAGAACGAATAATTCAAGAAGGTACAGACCATGTTTGTAGTCCTTGTACGCCATGTTGCATTTTGTGTTTTTTGGTGCTTGCATCATTTAGTGTTTATAATCTGAACTACTTTGGATCATTAGTTGGTTTTCAAAGTGCATGTAGCTTCACATTTCTCAAGTTATGTTGATTTCCGGAGTGCAAGTGCCTTCATATTTTTTAAGTTAAATGTTCGCCCCTGGTAACTTGAATTCGTGGATCAGCCACTTCACACATATCATACACGAATGCCAGTATGAATTAAATGAAATGCAGGGACTTACGCTAGCTCGTTGTACAGGCTCACTGCAGCTCTGCTTGCGCTTGGGATGTTCCATGTACAAGTCCATGTTACCACTTGCTTGGATGTGCAGGCCTTGTGCTCCTTGCATCCCCCTCTGCATTTTTGACACGGTGAATGGTTGATCAAATAAGAGGAATCGACCTTGATGTTGTACCGGAGGACAGATACTTACAAGGTTATATGGGTGTGCAGGATGTGTACCAGATCCTGTAGCGCCGTCATGCTTCGCTAAAAATGGATTTGCTTGTTTAGATGATATCTCCAGAAGAAATAAGAGTTAAAGTCAGAGTTGCATAGGTGTGTAAGCTAAGAGAGCAGTGAAAGGATATCCAAACATTGTCGGAACAGTGCACAAGGGAGTGATGTGTGGATACCTAGTTCGGGCCGGCGTTTGGGCATGCTCGCCTAGCTAGAGTGCGGGTCACTTCAGAGCCGTTGAGGGTGATGCGCTGGCATTGGCTGGCCGCGCACGGATGCAGATCTTGAGTGGCAGCGGAGGGCAGAGGTGCGACGATGTGCTCGGTGAAGTAGCCCCGGTGAGCTGGGAGACGGCGTCAGTGAAGCGCACCTAATGCGGTGGAACTCGGTGTCTGTGAGGCACGTCGGTTGCGGCGGCCGACGTTGTCGGTGGACCACCCGGTGCGGTGGACGAGAGTGTAGATGAGGTAGCTCCGGTGCGGTGGTGAAGCGCGACCGTCGTCTTCGTCGTCGTCGTCCGGCACAGAGGTGGGGAACGGTGGGGAAAGAGATGAGACGAGGGGCGATTCGAGGGTTGGCGGCGAATTAGGGATTTGAGCAATCTGGGCGCGGAAGGGGACGGTGGAGAAGAGAGATTTTGCAGGGCTGGAATTGGGGCCTCCAGATATTTCAATCCGAAACATGGAAGCACGAACTTATATTGTCATCATCCTTTTTTTGGGGGGAGGGGGTGGGTGGCTGTGTGCTATGCATCCGTCCGACACACGCGACCACCCCGACAGGACTATGCTTCGGTGCCTTAAGGCACCTGCCTTTGTGTCCATGACATGTGGGCCCAACAGGTGGCTGGCCCACATGTCAGTGACCCAAAGGCAGTTGCCTTTAAGGCACCGAAGCAGCATCCACCCCGACACGACCCTAGTCTGCCTGGTGCGCCTACATTGGAGAATGCAAACGAATCTTCTTTCATTTGCAAACGAATCTATATGTACTACCATGCCCGTGTTTTCCTTGCAATAATTAGTCATTCGAAACAAGATACTCCATCCGTTCACTTTTGTAAGTCGTTTCAGACAACTTACAATGAAGTGTTTTGCACATTGTCTGAAATATCTTCAAGGTCTTATAAAAATGAACAGAGGGAGTACTATAAATTAATTAATGAGGAATTATTTGAAAAAAAATCGAAATGGTACCCACGCTAACGTGATTAGAGTGTGTGTCACATAATTAGTTATGTGAATTAGAGTGTGTGTCACGTAGTTAGTTATTTGAATTAGAGTGTGTGTCACGTAGCGATCTCCAATTCTAACGTGGATTCCGCATTTCACTGTATCCATGCTACTTTTTTAATACAAATTCATATGTATATGATGAACACCATGGTAGTGAGAAAACTTTTGGATGGATTCAAACATATGACCTACAAAATAGCACAACAAACTGAGTCAATGTCAACTTTTTGAAACTTAGTATGGCACGAATTCGAAATAATTACCCGTATGTCTGGTCCTCGGTTCAAATCTTACAATGTACACCGAATTGAAACATCGATATTAAGTCTTGTACTATGTAC
>NC_057806.1:350343540-350485464 GCF_018294505.1 Triticum aestivum
AGCCCCCCCCCCCAACCTCTCATGCGCACGCACGCACGTTGTATATGTAGGTCACTCCCTCGAGATTGTCTCACTCTTTCTTCCGCACGGCGGTCCACACTCGCTCAATCTCGCTTTCTTTATCTGAGTCTCGTTTAACCTCATTTTCTTTCACACACAAATGATATATCTCCCTGTTTGGTCCTCGATCGACACACTCTATACTCTCTCACGCATATTGTCTATCTAGGTCAGTCCATCCAAGCCGCCGCCACTCTTTCGACCTCATGGTGGGCCACACTCACTCAATCTCTCTCTCTCTCTCTCTCCGTATGTCTCGATTGACCTCGCTCTTTCTCGGACAAAAACGATATATCACCATGTTTGAGCCCAATTCGACATATTCACATTGTATACTCTCTCACGCACATCGTCTATCTAGGTCACTCTCTCCAACCCGTCTCACTCTTTCGATCGCACGGGGACCCTATGTGATCGGTTGACCTTGCTTCCTCCCACGCACAAAATATATCTACACGTCTGTGACTGGATCATCTCTCAAGCTCTATCTTACAGCCCTCACCCTTGCCAAAAAGCTCAATCGGAAAATATCTCTCCAGAGCATATATATTTGTTCAATGAATGTCGGACCACACTCACTTTGTCTCTCTATCTATATGTCTCTCGATTGACCTTGCTTTCTCAGACCGTATATTCCACGCTTGAAGCTACTACCTCTCCATCGCTCGCAAAGCCGGAGCTATTTACATTGCGAGGGGCACTCCAACCTTGGATTAATTTGTGTAGGCATTTATTCCGGTCGGTTTAGATTATATTTTCGTAGCATTCGGTCCACAACTACTCCAAACACCGTTGCAACCCACGCAACTCCCCTAGTTGATTTCCCTCTGGCTTGGTCATCGCTCTCTCGCACATCCTTTCTCGCCTTCAACGTCACACCATGGTATTATTGAAAAAACTATGGTGTTCTCTTTAATTATTATAAATAAGCTACAAAACTACACACCGATAGTCCACTTGGAATGGAACAAATTTTGACCCACAAATTAAAGTGCTACAAACTACACACCGAGGGGCCCACATGTCATGAAACAAATTTGGACCCATATACAAATTAAAAAATAAAGGACGAGGATTGAACATGCGACCGGGCCTTGAAGTCGCACGTCAATAGGCAACATACGTAGAATAGCAATGTTTGTTGTACCCCCTTTGTTCACATAATGTTTTTATATTACCACAGCCTAATTAATGGATAACATGTAATTTTTTTAGTACTATTCACCTTGACTTACTGGTGGGTTCCATGTGTGCTCTCTCTCTCTACTCCCCTTCTGCGTTTAGACGCACGGGCAAAGAGGAAGAACTCGTGGGCGATGTTGCCGCTGACCATATCTGGACGCGTTCACAAGTCACAACACCAGTTTCACGTACTAGCAGCACTAGTCAGTGTGTCTGTGCAATGCACGTTAATTTGGAAGTATATTAAGTGCATGCGGATATTAACTACTAGGATATTATTTGCATGTTGTCATGTGATTAGCACTATTTTTGGCATGAAATTAACTGCACGCTAAACGTGGTGAGCGCTCGACATTGAAGCAGTCTAGGTCGTTGGATGACAAGGAATACATGTGGCTTGATGACGTTTTATATTTAATTTGATACGGCTCTAGCAGAACATTCAATCGATCAAACCATACATTTTGTTCAGTCTGACTCTGACTTTAAATTATACGACGATCGGTATAAAACAAACGGAAATGATAAACGTTCGGATTTTAAGCATGGCAATCCGAACATTTTCATCGCAAATTTAGATTATGCGGCGGCGGCGGCGGCGTCTCACGGTGGGAAGCGGCTCCTCTGTCGTGCTCTGTGTGTCATCAGGCCACTGACCGACGGCAACGGCGGCGTCTTGCGCCGTTGTTGGCATACTCCTGGACGTTGGCCTAGCTTCAAGGAAGGCCAAAACATTCTGGACTTCGGAGCGAGTCAACTGGCGGGAGGAGGTGATTGGCGTTGGTGCAAGGAAGTGGTCGACGGTGGCCATCCATGCCGTTGAGGGGGGCACTGGCACCCACGCGGGGACAGGCGCTGTCAACGGCGCGGCAGAGACATTCGTGTGCACGCGCACCGGCACGGGCGCACACATCAGTGCACGCGCAGACGCATGCGCTGGCAGGTGCACGGGCACCGGCATGGGCGTGCGCGTATGTGCATGCGCTGGCAGGTGCACGGGCACCGGCACGGGCGTGCGCGTCAGTGCATGCGCAGGCGCATGCGCTGGCAGGTGCACGGGCGTGTGAAAGTCGGTGGGGACCTCGTGGAACCCCGTGGGATCAAGCTCGGCGACAATGTGCGGCTCCCAGCCCATCAATGCCACGGGGATGGGTGCTGGCGCAGTCGGGGCGACGGGAGCCGGAACGGGAGCGGGTTCAGGCGCGGTGCCTTCCCGCAAGGCCATTTCAAGCTCATCCCAAAGTGCCTTATGTTCTTAAGACTCCGGCTAGGTTTCTTCCTCAGGAAACTGGAACACTAAGGGCAGACCATCATGATGCGGCATGGCGTACATTTAGGTCAGGCTAGTTGGAGGTAGACGACTGGAGAATCGGAGAGGAAGAGAGAGGATTGTAGCGATACCGGGTAGTGCAGGGTTGATTTTAAACTACGGCGCCGGCGACATTAAAAGTGGGAGCAGTTGGGATGACGGTGGGCGGTGGAGCCTGGTCAAAGGGCTCGCCTCCCGGTGAGCCTACACAGCGGTCTGCTCGCACGCCTCCCTGACAGCCGGCGCAGCGGTCTGCTCGCACGCCTCCCGTCGACTCACACGCTTGCTCGGACGGCACATGCCGATGAGAAGCGGGGACTCGTGGTGGCACGTAAACGCCCACGGTTTCAATAGTGAAAGTGCTCGCCTTAACGTGACAGGTCTTTGTTCCAAAATACCTTGGCTCTTCATTTGTGCAACTTGTCATAAGCAGCTTGTCTCAAATTGAAGAAAAAACTTACGGAGTAATATTTGTGCCATATCACGTGACCATGCTTAGTTTCAAGAATTTATGCTCACTTTTGGATATTCTGAAATTTAAGATCCAAGATTCGAAACAATATCATAACCTGCATCATGCAATAAATTTTCAAGTCGTACATCTGTCCTGTTGTATTTTAAGAAAGGATTTGGTCAAACATTTTGCTTAGTTAGACTTCAGACAAGTTATATATGCAGAGTAAAAGTATAATCCCTCCGTACCAGTGCATTGCCTGATATATTAACTCAAGTACTAGGCACGAACAAACGGTCTCAATTCTGTGCTCATCCTGGTGTAGTAGTAGTAGTACTAGGCAATGCAGTTGACGGGTGACCGTGACGAGCGGCGACCGAGGGAATTGAACCGTGCTCGGCACGGTAGGTAACGTTGTCTAGTTAATAAAGCATCCCTCCGTTGTTCATCGGTAGTCATTATGGACCGGGGACATGAGGGGAATTTCCTAGGGCTGGAATTCTGGCCGCCAGATATTTCAACTTGAAACGCTGAGACTCGACTGGTTGGGGTTGCCTAATGTGCGTACCACGCACGCCACCGAAGGACACGAGCCCGGTTTTTTTTAGGATCAACACGAGCCAAGGTCTGGCTGGTACGCCGTTGGGTCCTACCATTCGAGAATACGAAAGGAACCTTTTAAATTGCCGAACTAATCTATGTGTATTACAATACCCGTATTTTCCTTGCAAATACTAATCTCAACGTGGTAATTGATTTATGACGAGTTGTTGAATTAGAGTGAGTTTGTGATATAGTGATCTCAACGTGGATTTCACATCTCATGGTATCCCTAGTAAGTTTTTCAATGCAAATTCAAATTTAAAAGATGAACAATATGGAGGTGAGAAAACTTTGTATGTATCAAGCATATGACCACACACACACACACAGAGACACACACGCACGAACACAACAACAATCCAAAAATTATAGTGCATCTATTTTTCCAAACCATGCATGTATGACACAAATTCAAAAATACTCCTTCTATTCCAAAATATTAGTCTTTTAGAGAGTTCAACAAGTGACTACATACGGAGAAAAATGAGTGAATCTAGACTCTAAAATATGTCTATATACATTCGTATGTGCCAGTCCATTTGAAGCCTCTAAAAAGACTAATATTTAGGAACGAAGGGAGTAAAATGTAAGACATCACTACTAGGAAAAGGGCTATAGATGATATGGCCACTAATGGCGCACCAGACATGTGGTGCGCCACTACTATATACTAGTGGTGCACCATGTGTTTGTGCGCCATTAGTGTCCAAATACTAATGGCGCACCACACCCACGGTGCGCCATTAGTAACCAAAAAAAATTCATTTTTTTCAAAACTAGTATTGGCGCACCAGTGGATACTGTGCCATTACTAGTTAAACTAGTAATGGCGCACCACATCCACAGTGCGCCACTAGTAATTTTTTCAATTTTTTTTCAAAACTAGTAATGGCGCACCAGTGGATAGTGCGCCATTACTAGTTAAACTAGTAATGGCGCGCCATATCCACGATGCGCCACTAGTAATTTTTTTCAAAAAAAATCAAATGTTTTTCTTTTATTTTTCAAAACTAGTAATGGCGCACCGTGTGTGTGGTGCGCCATTACTAGTCCCAGGGTGCGCCATTACTAACTTGGCCCAAAAATTCCACCGAATGCACCCCCCTCCCCTGTGGACCGCCTTTTCAGTTTAAAAAAATAAAAGAAAATGATGGAAATGTCAAAAAAATAAAAGAAAATAAGTTTCCCATGTGATATGTGGTCTACTTGTTGGGAAAATTTACAAATATGAATTTCGACTTTATTTGCAAAATCTCTCTAGAATTTGTAAAATGGGCATAACTTTTGCATATGAACTCGGATTAAAAAGTTTTTTATATGAAAAATCATCTACTTGAAAACCTAACAGAAAAAAAATTATGGGGCTTTTATGATCTAGAGGGAAAAATGGAAAAAAATCAAACTTACTAGTGGCGCACCGTTTGCTAGGTGTGCCACTAGTAATAGAAAAAAAATTGGTTTCGAAAAAAAAATTCAATTTTTTTTTCAAAATATGATATGTAATATGACCGGGAAGTTTGAAATATTTTTTAAAAATTTCGTCATACTCATGAACATGAACAAAGTCCTAGACATCAACAAGGTTTAATAGGATTGCTATGGTAGATATATCAATAAGTGCCTGTGAAGTGAGCTGGTGCTGGGGTTGGATAGAATTGCGAAGTTAAGCGTGCTTTGGCTGGAGTAGTGTGAGGATGGGTGACCTTTTGGAAAGTTTAACCACAAAGTATGATTTGACTTGAGATTAAGCATATTGATTAAGAAAAAAACAAAGAAAAATTTGAAAAAAATTCGGAATTTTTTTAAAAATAAATTGTTACTAATGGTGCACTTCTATGTGGTGCGCCATTAGTATACTAGATACTAATGGCGCACCGTGGGCTATACTAATGGCGCACATGTGGTGCGCCATTAGTATACCAGATACTAATGGCGCACATGTGGTGCGCCATTAGTATACCAGATACTAATGGCGCACCAGTGGTGCGCCATTAGTAAAAAATTCTAATGGCGTGGTGCTATTGGCGCACCTGTAGTGCGCCATTACTAGCGAAAACAGGTGCGCCACTAGCAGCCCTTTTCCTAGTAGTGCATCCATGGTCCTCAGTTCAATATTTAAAATGACCATGAAACTGAAACATGAATATTAAGTCTAGTACTACAGTACATGCAAATGTCGTGTTTAGGCGGAGCTATGATTGTCGGGGGTCAACCCCTCGACCTTAGATAAAATTGTGGAGCTTTGTTTAGGGTTGTTTAGATTATATTTGTCCCCACCCTCCCAACCACTGATTGGTTGTGCACCCCCCACCCCTCCTCCCCGGGAGAATATCATGTGCCCCCATACCTTAGATGCTATATGCCAATACGAGTTGCTTGGAGCTTGTAGATCTGAGATATAGCAAGTCACATGATGTGTCTTAATATTTCTGCAGGAAACCTTGATGAGTTTGAGAATTGCACACAATTTGTACAAAAACTACTTAGATGCCCTTTGATCCCATATCCAACAACCTCGAAGCTCGTATCATCGTAGCATCTAAGATGAAGGAGGACATCATATTCTCCTGTATGTAAGAATATCATGTGCTACCACACCTTAGATGCTTTGGTGATACAAGCTCTTCGGAGGCGTTGGATTTGTGACCCAACACCTCCTTGGTGGTTCGAATAGTTTTTTGCAGAAAAGCCCCAAAAGAGTTCGGCCACTGCTTACAAGCACAAAGACTGCTCAGATGCCATTGGATCTCAGATCAAACGACCTCCAAGCTCGTATCACCGTAGCATCGAGGCTGCGATAGCACCTTATGTTTTCTTGCACGGGAGAGTATGAGGTGCTCCCGCACCATAGATTCTATGGTGATACGAGTTCACTGAGATCTAACGGCCCACAGTAGGAGGTTTGAATGTTTTTGCAATATACAGCTGATAGAGTTTGGGAAATGCGCAGAAAGTACAAGTATTACGCATGTGCCATCTGATCACTGATCATATGACCTAGATGATCATATCACCATAGCGGGTAATTAAGCTACGGGGAGCACCTAATATGAGCACCGAGGAGCCATTGGATTGAAGATGCAGCGGCACCTGAATGTTTTATTTGCAAAAAACCTTTGGAAAGTTTGGAAATTGCGCATAATTACAAAGACTACTCCCAAGCCATTGGATCTCACTTCCAATGGTGTAAAAACTCGTATCACCATAGTATCTAAGCTGCGGGGTGGATGTGATATTCTATGCCGCTGTCATTTTTGTTCGTAAACTTGCAAAATACGTGTAACTCGTGCCGTAACTTGTCTAACCGCGCAAAGTGTTTGTTCAAAAAACATCCTACACTGAAATATCGGAACAACACACAGGGGTCCCACTTGTCATTAATCAAATTTGGACCTAAAACTAACAAATCTGAAAGACGAGATTCAAACTGGCAACCTGGACTACAAAGCGTAAGTCGATAGCCTGAAAAGACGAACGGTTGTTGGCTTTGTCCCGTAACTTGATTTTATACAGTACTTGCGTTGAGTAGGGTAGAGGGAGTGCCTCGTCAACACGTGCATGACCGTTGTCTCACTTACTGGTGGGTCCCAGGTCAGCGATCTCAATCTCTCTTCTCTCCATCGTCTAACCTTTGCATGGGCACACATGAAGAGCGGCGCTAGCTTGCCGTGGTGTTATTACAACTAAAAAAGCTTGGAAAATAGAAGAATCGCCTAGAACAAGAGACGTTGTGGCTGGTCGAGACGGAGCTAACCACATCTATCCTCCGTGCCACGTTTGCTTGATGAAGCTGTGTGGCTAGTGGGGTGTTTTTGACCGACTGGCTGGGTCCCGAGGTCGAACCATAGGTACTACGTCTGATACAGTATATTTTTACACGCACATTTTTCCTTCGTGCCGAAACGTGGCACACCCTACCGTGCGGTTTCGGGGTCCTCCCGGGTGGTGCACGCATATATTCTTCCTAACGTGGGATGCCCTACCATGCATTTTCTGGGTCCTCCTCGGTCGTAGCGCCGAAGCAAGAAATTAGTCGCCAAATCATGAAAGACCACCTTTCCCGCCGAGTACATCAGTGAAGCACGGCGGCTAGCTAGTTGGGCTAGTTCGACCAATTAGCTAGGCCGCCGCCACATTTGTTTTTTCACCCCTTTTTTTATCTACTTGCCGGCAGGTAAATTTAAATATCCACCATGGCATTGCTCTGGTGTTTAGGTGCGGCAGGATTTTTAATTTTTTGATTGACGGGAGCAGGCGCGGCAGGATTTTTAATTTTTTGATTAACGGGAGCACGCGCGGCAGTTAGTCATGATGACTCCGCCTGTAAAAACCCACTGCTCCCTAATGTGAGAAGTTGTCGACTGGTGTTTTACCGTGGTGAAAACCAAAAGATTCCCCGCTCCCTCCGCCTTCCCATAGATTGCATTGCCTTTTAGCCGTTTCACCCCCTTTGCTTCCTCTCCCCATTGCTTCTATCTGGTGCCATGGCGGCGCAGCAGATCACTGAGTCCGAGGTGAGGCGCCTGACACTGGCTCCCGTCGACCGGGAGCGGGCTCTGTGGGTGTTGCACCCTGCATCACCAACGCCGTGCACCTCGAGAAGCAGAGGGACTTCGGTGGTGTTTAGGCGCCCTCTGCATGGGCATGTCCATGTCTCGGCACAACATGCCAATTGGATCAAACTCAGATGGTGCAGATCAGTCACTGTAGCACAAAGCGTGTGGGTGTGTTTGGTTGCATTCTCATCTCAATATAGTTGTTTCCTCTTCGTGTATTTTTGTCAACCTACTAGTGTGGACTCATGCACCCTTCATGCACTCTGCCAAACACCCAAAAGTGGGTCGAGAAGGGAACTTTTGCTCCCATCCCATGCACCCTTCATACACCCTGCCTAACACTATTCGTGCTTCATATGGTTCATGTTTCATGGAGTACTGTAGCATCGTACTCTCTGTGCGCTGTGGACCTAGTTCTGTTAACATTGATCTCACCGTTCATTCTTGACCGGACAGTCGAAAAAGCGGTAATATGTTACATGCGCACAACATCATTTGTTATCGTCATATCTTACTACACTAGCAACAAGATTGTGTAGTACTGACGTATGAACCACTGCACATGCCTAGTAGTAGGAGCACTGTGTATGTTCAAGTGGCTGCCGTGTTTCGCACTCCTCCGTCGTAAGAGTGGAAACGCTTGTTTTAATCATTGTTTTTCTTCAGAAAAATAGTGGACACGCTCTACCGTGCGGATCCTCCTCCAACCATGCACTAAATTACTCACTTTCGCCGACGTGTGGGACAGCTAGCACCTGGGTCCACCAGCCATGCACTAAATTACTATGTAGTAGAGTAACGGTAGACTACCCCGATTGAATTGCTGCAGTAATGCCCAATGAGCCGTCAAATCACAAAACCCCCTCCTTTCCAACAGTAAGTTGGACGAAGCAATCATCATTTCACTCTTCTCTCTCAGCTTCCTCTCTTGAAGAAAACCCCCACTCGCTTCGCTTCTCCCACATATCGTTCCTCCTTTCACTCTTCTCTCTCAGCTTCCTCTCTTGGATGGACGCCGGAGCACCGGCCGACATGATGTCTATGGCTCTGGCCAAAACCGTCGAGGCTCATGGTACGAAGAAGCGCAAGCACCCTGCTGAGACTACCGCAGACAAGCTTAAAGCCATCGCCCTGTCCAAGCCCCCCTCTCCGGGATCCCTCATTAAACAAGTCTAGGTAATGTCTCTTGTTGACGATCTTTTTCTCGATCTTGATCGTGTTTTTTCATCTAACACGCAGTACTAGTACTGGTAGTACAACTTTCTGGGTGATCTTGCATGTGATTTTAGTGTGCCAAATGACGGTTCTAAATTCCTCTTTTGACCAAAACATGCAAGAGGTTGACACTGATTTCTTATAGATTACTTTCAACTACTCCCTCTGTCCCAAATTTCTTGTATTAGATTGTACATCCGTATCTAGACAAATCTAAGACAAAATTTTTGGGACGGAGGGAGTACTTTATGAACATCAATGCTACCTTTTAAGAGGGTATATTTGCCTCAGTAACTTGTGTTATGGATATTGCATGTAATCCCTCTGCTCTCATGCCTTTGAAGACATGTTCTAGTGTCTTTGTTCACTCATTTATGTGTGTATATGTAGTCATATATGGAGTATAATATCAAAAATCATCTTATATTTCCGAACGGAGGTAGTAATAAAATATGGTTTCTGTTTGAATTAGAACCAGGTCCGTGGTGGAGATGAAGTTCTCAAAGTCATGTCGTGTGAACTGGAAGACCTGATGATGAGTTCTACTGCTGAACTATCCGGCTGCTATGTCCTTGTCACCATGTGTCCTGAACTAGTGTTTTCCTGTAGCATTGTTGTCAGGCGTGTTCTCGAGGTCATACTTGACCAAAACAATTTCCTGGTTGTGCCTTCGATTACGAAGGGTGTGGTTCTTGTAAAGCTTCCCAACAAATCTGATGCGACCTGTCTTCATCATCATGTTTATGAGTGGAAAGACCACTCTGTTAGGTTCTCCAAGGTTGACAAGATGGTGATGGTGCATGTAGACTGATGTCTACTACACAACCTTCTTCTTATAGACGTTGTTGGGCCTCCAAGTGTAGATGTTTGTAGGACAGTAGCAAATTTCCCTCAAGTGGATGACCTAAGGTTTATCAATCCGTAGGAGGCGTAGGATGAAGATTATCTCTCTCAATCAACCCTGCAACCAAATAACAAAGAGTCTCTTGTGTCCCCAACACACCCAATACAATGGTAAATTGTATAGGTGCACTAGTTCAGCGAAGAGATGGTGATACAAGTGGTATATGGATAGTAGATAAAGGTTTTTGTAATCTGAAATTATAAAAACAGCAAGGTAACTAATGATAAAAGTGAGCGTAAACGGTATTGCAATGCGTTGAAACAAGGCCTAGGGTTCATACTTTCGCTAGTGCAAGTTCCCTCAACAATACTAACATAATTAGATCACATAACTATCCCTCAACATGCAACAAAGAGTCACTCCAAAGTCACTAATAGTGGAGAACAAACGAAGAGATTATGGTAGGGTATGAAACCACCTCAAAGTTATTCTTTCCAATCAATCCGTTGGGCTATTCCTTTAAGTGTCACAAACAGCCCTAGAGTTCGTACTAGAATAACACCTTAAGACACAAATCAACCAAAACTCTAATGTCACCTAGATACTCCAATGTCACCTCAAGTATCCATGGGTATGATTATACGATATGCGTCACACAATCTCAGATTCATCTATTCAACCAACACATAGAACCTCAAAGAGTGCCCCAAAGTTTCTACCGGAGAATCACGACGAAAACGTGTGCCAACCCCCATGCATAGGTTCATGGGCGGAACCCGCAAGTTGGTCACCAAAACACACATCAAGTGAATCACGTGATATCCCATTGTCACCACAGATACGCACGGCAAGACATACATCAAGTGTTCTCAAATCTTTAAAGACTCAATCCGATAAGATAACTTCAAAGGGAAAACTCAGTTCATTACAAGAGAGTAGAGGGGGAGAAACATCATAGGATCCAAATATAATAGAAAAGCTCGCGATACATCAAGATCGTATCACCTCAAGAACAAGAGAGAGAGAGAGATCAAACACATAGCTACTGGTACATACCCTCAGCCCCGAGGGAGAACTACTCCCTCCTTGTCATGGAGAGCACAAGGATGATGAAGATGGCCACTGGAGAGGGATTCCCCCTCCGGCAGGGTGCCGGAACGGGTCTAGATTGGCTTTTGGTGGCTACAGAGGCTTCTGGTGGCGGAACTCCTGATCTATTGTGCTCCCGGATGTTTTTAGGGTATATGGAGATATATCGGCGGAAGAAGTACATCAGGGGGGCACGAGGGGCCCACGAGGGTGGAGGGCGCGGCCAGGGGGTGGGCGCGCCCCCCTACCTCGTGGCTTCCTCGAAGCTCCCCTTACGAGGACTCCAAGTCTCATGGGCTTCTTCAGATCCAAAAATAAGTTCCGTGAAGTTTGAGGTCAATTGGACTCCGTTTGGTTTTCCTTTTCTGCGATATTCTAAAACAAGGTAAAAACAGAAACTTGCACTAGGCTCTGGGTTAATAGGTTAGTCCCAAAATGATATAAAAGTGCATAATAAAGCCCATAAACATCCAAAATAGTAGATAATATAGCATGGAGCAATCAAAAATTATAGATACGTTGGAGACGTATCAGCATCCCCAAGCTTAATTCCTGCTCGTCCTCGAGTAGGTAAATGATAAAAAAACAGAATTTTTTATGCGGAGTGCTACTTGGCATCATTTCAATGTATTTCTTCTTAAATGTATCATGAATATTCAGATCCATAAGATTAAACATAAAAGTTCATATTGACATAGAAACAATAATACTTCAAGCATACTAACTAAGCAATTATGTCTTCTCAAAATAACATGGCCAAAGAAAGTTCATCCCTACAAAATCATATAGTTTAGTCATGCTCCATTTTCATCACACAAGAATGCTCTCATCATGCACAACCCCGATGACAAGCCAAGCAATTGGTTCATACTTTAGTAATCTCAAACCTATAAACTTTCACGCAATATATGAGCGCGAGCCATGGACATAGCACTATGGGTGGAATAGAATATAATGAGGGGGGTTATGTGGAGAAGACAAAAAAGGAGAAAGTCGAGGCTAATCAATGGGCTATGGAGATGCCCACCGATTGATGTTAATGCAAGGAGTAGGGATTGCCATGCAACGGATGCACTAGAGCTATAAATGTATGAAAGCTGAACAAAAGAAACTAAGTGGGTGTGCATCCAACTTGCTTGCTCACGAAGACCTAGGGCACTTGAGGAGGCCCATTGTTGGAATATACATGCCAAGTTATATAATGAAAATTCCCACTAGTATATGAAAGTGACAAAACAAAAGACTCTATCTTGAAGATTATGGTGCTGCTTTGAAGCACAAGTGTGGCAAAGGATAGTAGCATTGTCCCTTCTCTCTTTTTCTCTCATTATTATTTTTTGGGCCTTCTCCCTTTTTTATGGCCTTTCTCTTTTTTTGGGCCTTCTCTTTTTTTCTTTTTTTATATTCCTCACTTGGGACAATGCTCTAGAAAATGATGATCATCACACTTCTATTTATTTACAACTCAATACTAGAACAAAGTATGACTCTATATGAATGCCTCCGATGGTGTACCGGGATGTGCAATGACTCATGAGTGACATGTATGAAAGAATTATGAACGGTGGCTTTGCCACAAATACGATGTAAACTACATGATCATGCAAAGCAATATGACAATGATGAATGTGTCATGATAAACGGAATGGTGGAAAGTTGCATGGCAATATATCTTGGAATGGCTATGGAAATGCCATAATAGGTAGGTATGGTGGCTGTTTTGAGGAAGATATAAGGAGGTTTATGTGTGAAAGAGCATATCATATCACGGGGTTTGGATACACCGGCGAAGTTTGCACCAACTCTCAAGGTGAGAAAGGGCAATTCACGGTACCGAAGAGGCTAGCAATGATGGAAGGGTGAGAGTGCGTATAATCCATGGACTCAACATTAGTCATAAAGAACTCACATACTTATTGCAAAAATCTACAAGTCATCAAAAACCTCATCACTACGTGCATGCTCCTAGGGGGATAGATTGGTAGGAAAAGACCATCGCTCGTCCCCGACCACCACTCATAAGGAAGAGAATCAAATAACACCTCATGTTTCAAATTTGTTACATAATGTTTACCATACGTGCATGCTACGGGACTTGCAAACTTCAACACAAGAATTTCTCAAATTCACAACTACTCAACTAGCACGACTTTGATATTATTAACTCCATATATGAAAACAATCATCAAGCATCAAACCTCTCTTAGTATTCAACACACTTATATGAAAGCTTTTACTATTCTTGGATGCCTAGCATATTAGGATTATTTAAGAAAATTACCATGCTATTTAAGACTCTCCAAATAATATAAGTGAAGCATGAGAGTTCATTAATTTCTACAAAATAAAATCACCACCGTGCTCTAAAAAGATATAAGTGAAGCACTAGAGCAAATGACAAACTACTCCGAAAGATATAAGTGAAGATCAATGAGTAGTCGAATAATTATGCAACTATGTGAAGACTCTCCCATTTAATAATTTCAGACCTTGATACTTTATTTAAACAGAAAGCAAAACAAAATAAAATAAAATGACGCTCCAAGCAAAACACATATTATGTGGTGAATAAAAATATAGCTCCAAGTAAAGTTACTGATGAACGAAGACGAAAGAGGGGATGCCTTCCAGGGCATCCCCAAGCTTAGGCTTTTGGTTGTCCTTGAATATTACCTTGGGGTGCCTTGGGCATCCCCAAGCTTAGGTTCTTGCCACTCCTTATTCCATAGTCCATTGAATCTTTACCCAAAACTTGAAAACTTCACAACACAAAACTTAACAGAAAACTCGTGAGCTCCGTTAGCGAAAGAAAACAAAACACCACTTCAAAGTAATGTAATGAACTCATTCTTTATTTATATTGGTGTCAAACCTACTATATTCCAACTTCTATATGGTTTATAAACTCTTTTACTAGCCATAGATTCATTAAAATAAGCAAACAACACACGAAAAAACAGAATCCGTCAAAAATAGAACAGTCTGTAGTAATCTGTAACTAACGCAAACTTCTGGAACCTCAAAAATTCTAAAGTAAATTTATGGACCTGAGTAATTTGTCTATTAATCATCTTCAAAAAGACTTAACTAAATAGCCCTCTCCAAATAAAAATGGCAGCAATTCTCGTGAGCGCTAAAGTTTCTATTTTTTACAACATGATCGCAAAGACTTTCCCCAAGTCTTCCCAAAGGTTCTACTTGGCACAAAAACTAATTAAAAGCATAAAACCACATCTAAACAGAGGCTAGATGAGTTATTTATTACTAAACATGAGCAAAAAGTAAAGAGAAAGAATAAAGTTGGGTTGCCTCCCAACAAGCGCTATCGTTTAACGCCCCTAGCTAGGCATGATGATTTCAATGATGCTCACATAAAAGATAAGAATTGAAACATAAAGAGAGCATCATGAAGAATATGACTAGCACATTTAAGTCTAACCCACTTCCTATGCATTGGGATTTTGTGAGCAAACAACTTATGTGAACAAGAATCAACTTGCATAGTAAGGCAAAACAAGTATAACTTCAAAACTTTAAGCACATAGAGAGGAAACTTGATATTATTGCAATTCCTACAAGCATATATTCCTCCCTCATAATAATTTTCAGTAGCATCATGAATGAATTCAACAATATAACCAGAACCTAAAGCATTCTTTTCATGATCTACAAGCATAGAATTTTTATTACTCTCCACATAAGCAAAATTCTTCTCATTCGGGATAGTGGGAGTATCATAAGAGACTTGAATACTATAAATTGTTTCCACATTAAAAGAGTAATGTTCATAAAAGGGGTAATCATAATCATGACAAGTTTTATAAATATAATCCTTACTACTTTTTATAGCATATGTATCATCACAATAATTATCATAAGTAGAAGGCATGCTATCATCATTATAAATTTGCATATCAAAACTTGGGAGACTAAAAATATCATCTTCATTAAACGTAGCATCCCCAAGCTTGGGACAAACATTAATTGCAACAAATATATTCTCAAAAACATCATCTTCATCAAACATAGCATCCCCAAGCTTGGGCCTTTTCATATCATAAGCATAATCACTCTCATCATTATTAGTATAGATAGCACCAATAGTATAGCAATTATCATATTCTTCCAAGCAAGTGCCAAAAAGATTTTCAAGATCATAAGAAGTATCATTATCTTCCACAATTATATTTTCATGTGGGTTCAATCCTCTTTTTAGTCTCCTTATTAATGAGATTGGTTGAATAGGAAGCTCCTCCTCGTTACCTGATTCAACATAAGAAATAATAGGAGGGTATTGGGAAGTATCTTCCCTTTCATTAGTATTCTCTTCATCTTCTATTTGTTTTCTTTTCTTTATGTAATTGGAAATATAAGGATTTTCAATGCAATTCACCGCACAATACATGTAAATCTTCTCTAGATCAAAATCAAGAAATCTATCAAGATTAAACTTTGGAATACCCTCAGTTATACGTTTCATTTCCTCATACCCCAAAAGAAGACTAAGCTCTTTATGATGCTCAAGGGTAATCAAATTATCACAATTTTTGGATACGATTCGGTCATGAAACAATTTGCATTGGAGATTTAAATGACCATGTTCATTGCAAAGTTCACAAGGGGTGCGAAAAATATTGAATTTTTCAGCACAATCATCAAGACTTTCTTGCAACAATTTAGTTTCTAAATACGTATGCCTCTTGCAATATCTATCTTCCCTATTTGGTGTGTACTTACAAACCCAATGCACTCCACAAAAATTGACATGTTTATAGGAGGCATTTTCATCATAGCTAGTGCAATCATCATTAGTACTATGGATATTCAAGGAGTTCATACTAACAACATTGCAATCATGCTCATTATTCAAATATTTAGTGCCAAATATTTTAATGCATTCTTCTTCTAACACTTTGGCACAATTTTCCTTTCCATCATACTCACGAAAGATATTAAAAAGATGAAGCATATGAGACAAACTCAATTCCATTTTTTGTAGTTTTCTTTTATAAACTAAACTAGTGCTAAAACAAGAAACAAAAAGATTCGATTGCAAGATCTAAAGATATACCTTCAAGCGCAAACCTCCCTGGCAACGCCGCCAAAAAAATGACGTCTACTACACAACCTTCTTCTTGTAGATGTTGTTGGGCCTCCAAGTGCAGAGGTTTGTAGGACAGTAGCAAAATTTCCCTCAAGTGGATGACCTAAGGTTTATCAATCCGTAGGAGGCGTAGGATGAAGATGGTCTCTCTCAAGCAACCCTGCAACCAAATAACAAAGAGTCTCTTGTGTCCCCAACACACCCAATACAATGGTAAATTGTATAGGTGCACTAGTTCGGCGAAGAGATGGTGATACAAGTGGTATATGGATAGTAGATAAAGGTTTTTGTAATCTGAAATTATAAAAACAGCAAGGTAACTAATGATAAAAGTGAGTGTAAACTGTATTGCAATGCGTTGAAACAAGGCCTAGGGTTCATACTTTCGCTAGTGCAAGTTCTCTCAACAATACTAACATAATTGGATCACATAACTATCCCTCAACATGCAACAAAGAGTCACTCCAAAGTCACTAATAGCGGAGAAGAAACGAAGAGATTATGGTAGGGTACGAAACCACCTCAAAGTTATTCTTTCCAATCGATCTGTTGGGCTATTCCTATAAGTGTCACAAACAGCCCTAGAGTTCGTACTAGAATAACACCTTAAGACACAAATCAACCAAAACCCTAATGTCGCCTAGATACTCCAATGTCACCTCAAGTATCCGTGGGTATCATTATACGATATGCGTCACACAATCTCAGATTCATCTATTCAACCAATACATAGAACCTCAAAGAGTGCCCCAAAGTTTCTACTTGAGAATCACGACGAAAACGTGTGCCAACCCCTATGCATAGGTTCATGGGCGGAACCCGCAAGTTGGTCACCAAAACATACATCAAGTGAATCACGTGATATCCCATTGTCACCACAGATACGCACGGCAAGACATACATCAAGTGTTCTCAAATCTTTAAAGACTCAGTCCGATAAGATAACTTCAAAGGGAAAACTCAATTCATTACAAGAGAGTAGAGGGGGGAGAAACATCATAGGATCCAAATATAATAGCAAAGCTCGCGATACATCAAGATCGTATCACCTCAAGAACATGAGAGAGAGAGAGAGATCAAACACATAGCTACTGGTACATACCCTCAGCCCCGAGGGAGAACTACTCCCTCCTTGTCATGGAGAGCACCGGGATGATGAAGATGGCCACCGGAGAGGGATTCCCCCTCCGGCAGGGTGCCGGAACAGGTCTAGATTGGCTTTCAGTGGCTACGGAGGCTTCTGGCGGCGGAACTCCCGATCTATTGTGCTCCTGGATGTTTTGGGTATATGGAGATATATAGGCGGAAGAAGTATGTCAGGGGGGCCACGAGGGGCCCACAAGGGTGGAGGGCACGCCCAGGGGGGTGGGCGCGCCCCCCTACCTCGTGGCTTCCTCGAAGCTCCCCTTACGTGGACTCTAAGTCTCCTGGGCTTCTTCTGATCCAAAAATAAGTTCCGTGATGTTTCAGGTCAATTGCACTCCGTTTAGTTTTCCTTTTCTGTGATATTCTAAAACAAGGTAAAAACAGAAACTGGCACTAGGCTCTGGGTTAATAGGTTAGTCCCAAGAATGATATAAAAGTGTATAATAAAGCCAATAAACATCCAAAACAGTAGATAATATAGCATGGAGCAATCAAAAATTATAGATACGTTGGGGACGTATCATAGACATCTCACACGAAGTCCATGGCCTAGTCAGTTATGCGGGGTTCATCTCGTAGGTCGGTGGCAAGAAATAGTCTGCAGAGTTTAGTTAGTGAAACTTTGCTTATTTGTAGTAAGTACTATTGTTCAGTACTTGATTTGTGTTTGTGAACCCTGTATTGTTTGTTAGTACTGCCGCTTTTGGTGTGTGGTCAGTCCTGAGAATGGTCTATGTTAATGTCTGTCCACTCAACTCAGTCTGTATATTTTGAAGTATCCAGATCATATTTTTTGTGAGGACGGTTTATCAATTATGGTTACACTCCAATATCTGTATGCATTGCAGGGTTTATCGCACCCACGAGGATTTCCAGTCTTATGGATGTTCGGTCCATACAATTTGTCATGGCCTTTGGACTATCCTGCTTGTGGGAGTAGGTGGGGCCCCTGCATGCCACGCGTAGTTGGACGATCAATCTTCTGTTTAGTACTTCAACATAGTGATTTCCTGGTAAGGATTCACTCGTGTCACATCAAGTAAATCTTATTGATTTACTGTCTAAATCTTATTGATTTAATGTCATGTTTTCTTTCTTTTCCTGCAATTTTACGATGCAGGTTTTGCCATGTGATATTCATCACAGAATAAACCATTTGGTTTGCTCTACGATGGCTAATTTTGCAGTTTTCACTTCTTATGTCGTATCAATAACGAAGGCACTGTCCATCACTTATATTATTGGAAAAATAGGATCAGTATGTTGTCTGAGTAAAAGCTGAATCCCTATGATGAACTGCAGTTTGGTTTAACAAAAACGCCACAATTAGTCCTTCTCGCGTTTAAAAGAAATGAAGAAAAAAACTAGATCACGGTCATAGATCCTAGTCAAGTTAGAAAGCTGATCATAGCAGACCAGACACGATCGCCGCTGTCTCGCACAGATCTGTTGGGGAACGTAGTAATTTCAAAAAAAATCCTACGCACGCGCAAGATCATGGTGATGCATAGCAACGAGAGGGGAGAGTGTGATCTACGTACCCCTGTAGACCGACAGCGGAAGCGTTAGCACAACGCGGTTGATGTAGTCGTACGTCTTCACGACCCGACCGATCAAGCACTGAAACTACGGTACCTCCGAGTTTTAGCACACGTTCAGCTCGATGACGATCCCCGGACTCCGATCCAGCAAAGTGTCAGGGAAGAGTTCCGTCAGCACGACGACGTGGTGACGATCTTGATGTTCTACCGTCGCAGGGCTTCGCCTAAGCACCGCTACAATATTATCGAGGATTATGGTGGAAGGGGGCACCGCACACGGCTAAGAATATGATCACGTGGATCAACTTGTGTCTAGAGGTGCCCCCCTGCCCCCGTATATAAAGGAGCAAGGGAGGACGAGGCCGGCCCTAGGAGGGGGCGCGCCAAGTGTGGAGTCCTACTAGGACTCCCTAGTCCTAGTAGGATTCCACCTCCCATATGGAATAGGAAAAGAAGAAGGGAAAAGGAGAAGGAAGGAAGGGGGCGCCCCCCTTCCCTAGTCCAATTCGGACCAGACCAAGGGGAGGGGTGCGGCCACCCTTGAGGCCCTTTTTCTTCTTTCCCGTATGGCCCAATAAGGCCCAATACGTATTCCCGTAACTCTCCGGTACTCCGAAAAATACCCGAATCACTCGGAACCTTTCCGATGTCCGAATATAGTCGTCCAATATATCGATCTTTACGTCTCGACCATTTCGAGACTCCTCGTCATGTCCCCGATCTCATCCGAGACTCCGAACTCCTTCGGTACATCAGAACTCATAAACTCATAATATAACTGTCATTGAAACCTTAAGCGTGTGGACCCTACGGGTTCGAGAACAATGTAGACATGACCGAGACACGTCTCCAGTCAATAACTAATAGCGGAACCTGGATGCTCATATTGGCTCCCACATATTCTACGAACATCTTTATTGGTCAGACCGCATAACAACATACGTTGTTCCCTTTGTCGTCGGTATGTTACTTGCCCGAGATTCGATCGTCGGTATCTTAATACCTAGTTCAATCTCGTTACCGGCAAGTCTCTTTACTCGTTCCGTAATACAGCATCTCACAACTAACTCATTAGTTGCAATGCTTGCAAGGCTTATGTGATGTGCATTACCGAGAGGGCCCAGAGATACCTCTCCGACAATCGGAGTGACAAATCCTAATCTCGAAATATGCCAACCCAACATGTACCTTTGGAGACACCTGTAGAGCTCCTTTATAATCACTCAGTTACGTTGTGACGTTTGGTGGCACACAAAGTGTTCCTCCGGCAAACGGGAGTTGCATAATCTCATAGTCATAGGAACATGTATAAGTCATGAAGAAAGCAATAGCAACATACTAAACGATCGGGTGCTAAGCTAATGGAATGGGTCATGTCAATCACATCATTCTCCTAATGATGTGATCCCGTTAATCAAATAACAACTCTTTTGTTTATGGTTAGGAAACATAACCATCTTCAATTAATGAGCTAGTCAAGTAGAGGCATACTAGTGACACTCTGTTTGTCTATGTATTCACACATGTATTATGTTTCCGGTTAATACAATTCTAGCATGAATAATAAACATTTATCATGATATAAGGAAATAAATAATAACTTTATTATTGCCTCTAGGGCATATTTCCTTCAGTCTCCCACTTGCACTAGAGTCAATAATCTAGTTCACATTGCCATGTGATTCAACACTAAGAGTTCACATCACCATGTGATTAACACCCATAGTTCACATCGATATGTGATCAACACCCAAAGGGTTTACTAGAGTCAGTAATCTAGTTCACGTCGCTATGTGATTAACACCCAAAGAGTACTAAGGTGTGATCATGTTTTGCTTGTGAGATAATTTTAGTCAACGGGTCTGTCACATTCAGATCCGTAAGTATTTTGCGAATTTCTATGTCAACAATGCTCTGCACGGAGCTACTCTAGCTTATTGCTCCCACTTTCAATATGTATCTAGATCGAGACTTAGAGTCATCCAGATCTGTGTCAAAACTTGCATCGACGTAAATTTTTACGACAAACCTTTTTGTCACCTCCATAATTGAGAAATATTTCCTTATTCCACTAAGGATAATTTTGACCGCTGTCCAGTGATCTACTCTTAGATCACTATTGTACTCCCTTGCTTAACACAGTGTAGGGTATACAATAGATCTGGTACACAACATGGCATACTTTATAGAACCTATGGCTGAGGCATAGGGAATGACTTTCATTCTATTTCTATCTTCTGTCGTGGTCGGGCTTTGAGTCTTACTCAATTTCACATCTTGCAACACAGGCAAGAACTCTTTCTTTGACTGTTCCATTTTGAACTACTTCAAAATCTTGTCAAGGTATGTACTCATTGAAAAAACTTATCAAGCGTCTTGATCTATCCCTATAGATCTTGATGCTCAATATGTAAGCAGCTTTACCGAGGTCTTTCTTTGAAAAACTCCTTTCAAATATTCCTTTATGCTTTCCAGAAAATTATACATTATTTCCGATCAACAATATGTTGTTCACATATACTTATCAGAAATGTTGTAGTGCTCCCACTCACTTTCTTGTAAATACAGGCTTCACCGTAAGTCTATATAAAACTATATGCTTTGATCAACTTATCAAAGCGTATATTCCAACTCCGAGATGCTTGCACCAGTCCATAGATGGATCGTTGGAGCTTGCATATTTTGTTAACACCTTTAGGATTGACAAAACCTTCTGGTTGCATCATATACAACTCTTCTTTAAGAAATCCATTAAGGAATGCAGTTTCGTTTATCCATTTGCCAGATTTCATAAAATGTGGCAATTGCTAACATGATTCGGACAGACTTAAGCATATATACGAGTGAGAAAATCTCATCGTAGTCAACACCTTGAACTTGTCTAAAACCTTCTGCGACAATTCTAGCTTTGTAGATAGTAACACTACTATCAGCGTCCGTCTTCCTCTTGAAGATCCATTTATTTTCTATGGCTTGCCGATCATCGGGCAAATCCATCAAAGTCCATACTTTGTTCTCATACATGGATCATATCTCAGATTTTATGGCCTCAAACCATTTCGCGGAATCTAGGCTCATCATCGCTTCATCATAGTTTGCAAGTTCGTCATGGTCTAGTAACATGACTTTCAGAACAGGATTACCGTACCACTCTGGTGCGGATCTCACTCTGGTTTACCTATGAGATTCGGTAGTAACTTGATCTGAAGTTACATGATCATCATCATTAGCTTCCTCACTAATTGGTGTAGTAGTCACAGGAACAGATTTCTGTGATGAACTACTTTCCAATAAGGGAGCAGGTACAATTACCTCATCAAGTTCTACTTTCCTCCCACTCACTTCTTTCGAAAGAAACTCCTTCTCTAGAAAAACTCCGAATTTAGCAACAAAAGTCTTGCCTTCGGATTTGTGATAGAAGGTGTACCCAACAGTCTCCTTTGGGTATCCTATGAAGACATATTTCTCCGATTTGGGTTTGAGCTTATCAGGATGAAACTTTTTCATATAAGCATCACAATCCCAAACTTTAAGAAACGACAACTTTGGTTTCTTGCCAAACCACAGTTCAGATTGTGTCATCTCAACGGACTTAAATGGTGCCCTTTTAAACGTGAATGCAGCTGTCTTTAATGCATAACCCCAAAACGATAGTGGTAGATCGATAAGAGACATCATAGATCGCACCATATCTAATAGAGTACGGTTATGATGTTCGGACACACCATTATGCTGTGGTGTTCCAGGTGGCGTGAGTAGTGAAACTATTTCACATTATTTTAACTGAAGGCCAAACTCGTAACTCAAATATTTTACCTCTGCGATCATATCGTAGAAACTTTTATTTTCTTGTTACGATGATTCTCCACTTCACTCTGAAATTCTTTGAACTTCTCAAATATTTCAAACTTGTGTTTCATTAAGTAGATATACCCATACCTGCTCAAATCATCTGTGAAGGTCAGAAAATAATGATACCCGCCGCGACCCTTAACACTCATCGGATCTCATACATCAGTATGTATTATTTCCAATAAGTCAGTTGCTCACTCCATAGTTCCGGAGAATGGTGTTTTAGTCATCTTGCCCATGAGGCATGGTTCGCAAGCATCAACTGATTCATAATCAAGTGATTTCAAAAACCCATCAGCATGGAGTTTCTTCATGCGCTTTACACCAATATGACCTAAACGGCAGTGCCACAAATAAGTTGCACTATCATTATTAACTTTGCATCTTCTTGTTTCAGTATTATGATTATGTGTATCACTACTATCGAGATCCAACAAACTATTTTCATTGGGTGTGTAACCATATAAGGTTTTATTCATGTAAACAAAACAACAATTTATTCTCTTACTTAAATGAATAACCGTATTACAATAAACATGATCAAATCATATTCATGCTCAACGCAAACACCAAATAACACTTATTCAGGTTCAACACTAATCCCGAAAGTATAGGGAGTGTGCGATGATGATCATATCAATCTTGGAACCACTTCCAACACACATCGTCACTTCACCCTTAACTAGTCTCTGTTTATTCTGCAACTCCCGTTTCGAGTTACTAATCTTAGCAACTGAACTAGTATCAAATACTGAGGGGTTGCTACAAACACTAGTAAAGTACACATCAATAACATGTATATCAAATATACTTATGCTCACTTTGCCATCCTTCTTATCTGCCAATCACTTGGGGTAGTTTCGCTTCTAGTGACCAATCCCTTTGCAGTAGAAACACTTAGTCTCAGGCTTAGGACCAGACTTGGGCTTCTTCACTTGAGCAGCAACTTGCTTGCTGTTCTTCTTGAAGTTCCCCTTCTTCCCTCTGCCCTTTTCTTGAAACTAGTGGTCTTGTCTACCACCAACACTTGATGTTTTTCTCGATTTCTACCTTCGTCAATTTCCGCATTACGAAGAGCTTGGGAATCGTTTCCGTTATCCCTTGCATATCATAGTTCATCACGAAGTTCTACTAACTTGGTGATGGTAACTAGAGAATTCTGTCAATCACTATCTTATCTGGAAGATTAACTCCCACTTGATTCAAGCAATTGTAGTACTCAGACAATCTGAGCACATGCTCACTAGTTGAGTGATTCTCCTCCATCTTTTAGCTATAGAACTTGTTGGAGACTTCATATCTCTCAGCTCGGGTATTTGCTTGAAATATTAACTTCAACTCCTGGAACATCTCATATGCTCCATGACGTTCAAAACGTCTTTGAAGTCCCGATTCCAAGCCATTAAGCATGGTGCACTAAACTATCAAGTAGTCATCATATTGAGCTAGCCAAACGTTCATAACGTTTGCATCTGCTCCTGCAATAGGTCCGTCACCTAGCGGTGCATCAAGGACATAATTCTTCTATGCAGCAATGAGGATAAACCTTATATCACGGATCCAATCCGCATCATTGCTACTAACATCTTTCAACACAATTTTCTCTAGGAACATATCAAAATAAACACAGGGAAGCAACAACGCGAGCTATTGATCTACAACATAATTTGCAAAATACTACCAGGACTAAGTTCATGATAAATTTAAGTTCAATTAATCATATTACTTAAGAAATCCCACTTAGATAGACATCCCTCTAATCCTCTAAGTGATTACGTGATCCAAATCAACTAAACCATGTCCGATCATCACGTGAGATGGAGTAGTTTCATTGGTGAACATCGCTATGTTGATCATATCTGCTATATGATTCACGCTCGACCTTTCGGTCTCTGTGTTCCGAGGCCATATCTGTATATGCTTGGCTCGTCAAGTATAACCTGAGTATTCTGCGTGTGCAACTGTTTTGCACCCGTTGTATTTGAACGTAGAGCCTATCACACCCGATCATCACGTGGTGTCTCAGAACGAAGAACTTTCGCAACGGTGCATACTCAGGGAGAGCACTTCTTGATAATTAGTGAGAGATCATCTTATAATGCTACCGTCAATCAAAGCAAGATAAGATGCATAAAAGATAAACATCACATGAAATCAATATAAGTGATATGATATGGCCACCATCATCTTGTGCTTGTGATCTCCATCTTCGTAGCCCCGTCATGATCACCATCGTCACCGGCGCGACACCTTGATCTCCATCGTAGCATCGTTGTCGTCTTGCCAATCTTATGCTTCCACGATTATCGCTACCGCTTAGTGATAAAGTAAAGCATTACAGCGCGATTGCATTGCATACAATAAAGCGACAACCATATGGCTCCTGCCAGTTGCCGATAACTCGGTTACAAAACATGATCATCTCATACAATAAAATTTAGCATCATGTCTTGACCATATCACATCACAACATGCCCTGCAAAAACAAGTTAGACGTCCTCTACTTTGTTGTTGCAAGTTTTACGTGGATGCTATGGGCTTAAGCAAGAACCAATCTTACCTACGCATCAAAACCACAATGATAGTTTGTCAAGTTGGTGTTGTTTTAACCTTCGCAAGGACCGGGTGTAGCCACACTCGGTTCAACTAAAGTTGGAGAAACTGTCACCCGCTAGCCACCTTTGTGCAAAGCACGTCGGGAGAACCGGTCTCGCGTAAGCGTATGCGTAATGTCGGTCCGGGCCGCTTCGTCCAACAATACTGCCGAACCAAAGTATGACATGCTGGTAAGCAGTATGACTTATATCGCCAACAACTCACTTGTGTTCTACTCGTGCATATAACATCAACACATAAAACCTAGGCTCGGATGCCACTGTTGGGTAACGTAGTAATTTCAAAATTTTCCTACGCACACGCAAGATCATGGTGATACATAGCAACGAGAGGGGAGAGTGTGATCTACGTACCCTTGTAGACCGACAGCGGAAGCGTTAGCACAACGCGGTTGATGTAGTCGTACGTCTTCACGGCCCGACCGATCAAGCACCGAAACTACGGTACCTCCGACTTTTAGCACACGTTCAGCTCGATGACGATCGCCGGACTCCGATCCAGCAAAGTGTCGGGGAAGAGTTCCGTCAGCACGACGGCGTGGTGACGATCTTGATGTTCTACCGTCGCAGGGCTTCGCCTAAGCACCGCTACAATATTATCGAGGATTATGGTGGAAGGGGGCGCCGCACACGGCTAAGAATATGATCACGTGGATCAACTTGTGTCTAGAGGTGCCCCCCTGCCCCCGTATACAAAGGAGCAAGGGAGGAGGAGGCCGGCCCTAGGAGGGGGCGTGCCAAGTGTGGAGTCCTACTAGGACTCCCTAGTCCTAGTAGGATTCCACCTCCCATATGGAACAGGAAAAGAGGAAGGGAAAAGGAGAAGGGAGGAAGGAGGCGCCCCCCTTCCCTAGTCCAATTCGGACCAGACCAAGGGGAGGGGTGCGGCCACCCTTGAGACCCTTTTTCTTCTTTCCCGTATGGCCCAATAAGGCCCAATACATATTCCCGTAACTCCCCGGTACTCCGAAAAATACCCGAATCACTCGGAACCTTTCCGATTCCGAATATAGTCGTCCAATATATCGATCTTTACGTCTCGACCATTTCGAGACTCCTCGTCATGTCCCCGATCTCATCCGGGACTCCGAACTCCTTCGGTACATCAAAACTCATAAACTCATAATATAACTGTCATTAAAACCTTAAGCGTGCGGACCCTACGGGTTCGAGAACAATGTAGACATGATCGAGACACGTCTCCAGTCAATAACTAATAGCGGAACCTGGATGCTCATATTGGCTCCCACATATTTTACGAAGATCTTTATCGGTCAGACCGCATAACAACATACGTTGTTCCCTTTGTCGTCGGTATGTTACTTGCCTGAGATTCGATCGTCGGTATCTTAATACCTAGTTCAATCTCGTTACCGACAAGTCTCTTTACTCGTTCCGTAATACATCATCTCACAACTAACTCATTAGTTGCAATGCTTGCAAGGCTTATGTGATGTGCATTACCGAGAGGGCCCAGAGATACCTCTCCGACAATCGGAGTGACAAATCCTAATCTCGAAATATGCCAACCCAACATGTACCTTTGGAGACACCTGTAGAGCTCCTTTATAATCACCCAGTTACGTTGTGACGTTTGGTAGCACACAAAGTGTTCCTCCGGCAAACGGGAGTTGCATAATCTCATAGTCATAGGAACATGTATGAGTCATGAAGAAAGCAATAGCAACATACTAAACGATCGGGTGCTAAGCTAATGGAATGGGTCATGTAAATTACATCATTCTCCTAATGATGTGATCCCGTTAATCAAATAACAACTCTTTTGTTTGTGGTTAGGAAACATAACCATCTTCGATTAACGAGCTAGTCAAGTAGAGGCATACTAGTGACACTCTGTTTGTCTATGTATTCACACATGTATTATGTTTCCGGTTAATACAATTCTAGCATGAATAATAAACATTTATCATGATATAAGGAAATAAGTAATAACTTTATTATTGCCTCTAGGGCATATTTCCTTCAAGATCGAGCAATGGCAGTTGCTCTAGCACTAACAGCGGCAGCAGCTCAGTCTGATCCAGCTGAGGATTGGGCACCGACCGCGTCAGCGGATCAGTCTGATCTACCAGAGGATCGGGCACCAACACCGGCACCTGCTCCGACACCGGCACTAGCTCTACAAGGAGCACCATCTCCGGCAGCAGCAGCGGCTTCGGCACCTGCACCAACACTTGCACTTGCATCTGCTCCGGCCTGTGCAGTTACACCGGCAACAGACTGGGCTGCAGTTCGCACTTCATATACCAAAGTCCTTACAAAAACTGACATGTCCACCTTCTTGGTAAGCATTAGCCGCCCAAGTGCTTTCTTTTTTCTTTCCATGTTGTTTTACATGGTTCACTGTGTTTATCTAACTGTTTGGGTATGTCTTCTTGTTTGCAAATAGAGAATTCCTAGAGCAACGAGGGAGTCGTTCAACAATCCGGGCGACCGCGGCCAAGTTTCTCTTACCATGCGCAGCCTTGGTGTGAATGAACCTGCTCAATATATCGTAAGTACAAAGGATGGTCGCATGACGATTGATGCTAAAGGATGGTCGAGGTTCAAATCTAAATCATATCTTGCGGTAGGGGATGATGTCAAAATCAAACTTTCTCGGCAAGGAGAGCTGGTCCAAATCAACTTTGAAATTCTTCAGTAGCAGCACGCAACTGCCGAACTGATCTATCCTCCGAGAGATTTTGATGTAATAATCTAGCATGGTGAAACAAGTGTCCTGTGTGTATAAGTAGTACGATAGTATTATTTATCACATGGTATATCGTTGATAGAATTGCAACTCTGATTGCTGGTTAGGAACTGACGTTCGATTTCATTCCAACAGATGTCGTGCTTTATTCAATTTTGTGTATTCGCCTTGCGACATCATCTAAAACCAGCGCCGTACCGATCGCTTGCAATATGAAAAGCGCTGAGGTAGAACACATGGGCCCCCAAACATGTAGGGTCAGCCTGCGGCCCAAAGTCCAGAACCGTGAGCCTACTTGAGTATTATATTCTCAGCCGAACCCCCATAAAAAAAGCTGAACCCCCATAATGCCCGTGTGTTGCAGAGGGAGTATATTTCTCAGCAAGGTGATCATGTGATATAAAAGATTTGTATATTTCTTTACAAAGGGAGTATCTCTCTATCAAAAAATATATTTAGTGTAACTAGTTACTCCTGTCTTTCTACTTCCTTTCGCTGATATGTGGGGCAACCGGCAACGGGGTCCACGTGCCATATGCACAAATTAGAGTGCACAACTTCACGGTAGACACGCCTCGGTCGTAGCGCCGCAGTAATGCCCAATGAGCCGTCAAATCACAACCCCCCCCCCTTTCCAGCTTTAGCAGTAAGCTGGACGGACGAAGCGGCAATATTTCACTGGGCCTGAATCCCCCTCTCCCTCGTCTGCTTGTTCAGAGAAAACCCCCTCTCGGTGATTGCATAGGGTTTTCTCATGGAGAACCAGGTACAAATTCTTCATCCATCCCCGATAAATCCAAGTCCCTTGGTCGTAGGTAATGCTAGGATGGCAGCCGCCGCCGTTGATGCATTTTTCTTCCTACTGAATCTAGTGTGTTTCATTTGCAGTGCCCAAAGTGCGAGTACCCTACAGGTTTCTGCACCCTCGGCGAGACGCCACACTTGTTCCTTCTCATCCTAACACACCATTTTGAAACGCGCACAATATGTTCCTAGAATCCTCTTTTCTATCCGGGAGGGTGGGGTTTTTTTGAACATGCTGTGTTCTCATATTATTTTTCCTGCAGTGTATTATTTGCTCTGCCAGAACACATGTACTCAAGATGCTTGGCCTTGCCATAACTAAATACACTAGTTTAATGGTCATAGTGAAGACAAGCCATGGATATAAGTTCCGAGTTGGGTTCATGAACCAAGAAGATCGCTGCTTTTTTATGGCCGAACTTGGATAAAATTTCTCAAGTGTTACGGACTGAAAGTTGGCGCACGAATGTTGATGGAAATAGCAGAACCTGGTCTCATCTTCACTGCGATCTTCCACCCCGACGTCATTCCAATTGTTCATCCATGTTAGTTTTGCATATGGTTCTTGCTTGTTGCCTCGATTACTTCTTAATCCACCTATTCTGTCTAACTAATCACAATTTAACTTTAAAAGTAGCAACGAATCTCTCACGAAGATGCTACTTCTAACTAATATTTTCTTATAATTGGTGGCACGTGTAGGATTTTTCGGAGTTAAGCAGTCTGCTCGTTTGTTACTCTGTAATAACTCGGCTGTTACTAATGGCACTGAAGTTGACTGGATCGACATCCACAAGTTCCTATAGTTTATTGATCGTCTTGCTGTCCTTGTGGGGTGTTTCAATGGTGGAAGGCCACGTGGGATATGTGTGCCACTACTGCACTCGTTGAACAGGTCCAACTGTGTCGAGAAACTTATGGTACGAGCTGTTTTCTGTTATATATGTTGTTCATAAACTATTGCTTATACACAGTTTTACAGCTGTGATCTTCTTGAAACAGGAACTGCCGAGTTCTATTGTTCCTATACAGATGCCTGACCATGGTCGGGTCAGACTTGCGCTTGGTCACAACATGATGTTTATGTCGACCTACTCAATTCCCCTTGGAGGTGAAAAGATACTTATTCATGGGTGGTCTCAAATAATGAAGGCCCATCCATCTTGGAGAATAGGACAAAAGATTATGTTCATGCTTTTCCATGGATCTAAAGCAAATATCCTATTTATTAACCATGTTGCGAGATGAAGCCGCTTTCAGAAGGTTGTGGATGCGCGGGGTGGCACCTGGGCCTTGTCCTGGGGCTTGGCGGCCTCACCCTTGGTTAACTGTAGGCAAAGTAGCACTGTTCAAGGCGTGCTTTGTACGGTTGAACCTGTATAAGTACTCATACTGCTTTCAGCTTTGGTTGTTAAGTGCCCCTACTGGTTTCAGTTAAGGTTGTTAAGTACTCCTGCTGCTTTTACAGTATGTCGTATTTCTTTAGTCATGTCTTCCTCCAGCCGCCAAAACCAAACCAGCGCCGGCGGGGCCGCCTGCTTCCGCCTCCCATGGCTGGCTGCGCCTCAGCGCACGCATCGCCGCCCCACCGTCTCCTAAACCGTTAACACCGACGTCCTCCGCACGCTTTGGCGCGCTCGCCGCGTCGCAGCCCTCTCACATTGTCAACATGGTCAACAAACAACAGGAATCGACAGAAGTACGTGGAGGATGACAGTAGGGGCCCACCACGTCAGCGTATGGGAAAATAAAATGCTTCCTCCTAGTGTTTTCCTGACATCTGGGACCCACAACATTGTGAACGTATATAGTCAATAGACAAGAGAATAGCACAAGATCGGCTGACACCTGGGACGTAGCTACTCGAGCAGTATTTTTTTTGTTTGGTATTGTTGAGACAGAGCAGGGTTTGAACTAGGGTGTGGCCCGTCTACCCCAGGCTTATATTTTATGTTCACCATGTGACCAGCCCAGCTATTTTTTCTTTGTGAAAATGAGCCTAGTTTATTTTTTCTGAAGAATACCCAATCCAGGCCTACTTATTTTTCTATGCCCTGATGGGCTGCAACTCTTTCAAGACGCCTGCAAATCTTGAAAGTAATATGAAATGGGTTGTAAATATAAAAACAGATGACAAATTGGCAATTACTTTATAATTTCTGAATTTTTTCACATTTTCAGATTCCTATTTCACTGGGCATTAACCAAATTTAAATATATCTTCAAAGTACTTTAAATTTGGCTCGACATTTCGGTATTAAAAATAGTTTGGAACCCACAGAAATATGCGAAATTGGCCCTGGCCAACCAAAAAAATGACTGCAAGAAATTGCATAAGAAGTTGCCTGAGCTATATATAAATTATTAAAAAAAGAGGGAGTGGTCTGACTTGTGGGCCTGTTAGTTGACGCGTATGCAAGATTTTTTTAGTTGTTATATACATCAATAAACGATTCTAGCAGACGTAACCGTTGGATGTCAATCCAACGGCCGTCGTGTTTCTTCAATCTCTGATCTTCTTGCTCCAGCCGCCAAAGCAGTGCCGGCGAGACCGCCTACTCCCGCCTCTCGTGGTCGGCTGTGCTGCCACGCAGGCCTCAGCGCCCCCTACTACTCCCACCGCTGGCCAGGGCATCCCTCTACTCGCCCACACCCCCTGTTATTCTGCGGCGATGGCAGCCTCACACCGCAGCCGAACCGGTGAACCCTCGTACTCCTCTCCACGCGGGCTTCCACTGTCGCGTCTTCCCCGGCTCCGCGTCGTCCCCTTCCTAGGCCTCGCCGTCGTCCACCGCCGTGGTGCTCCCGATGCGGCGTGATCAATGTGGTCAACGACCGACTTCCATCGGAAGAGTACTGTACGTGGAGAGGCTGACAGCTGGGTCCACAGCAGCCGCAAGGAAGTGCCTCCTTATTACACGGAAAATAATTATTCCTCCACCTGACAGCAGGGACCCACCGGACGGGCCACCAGTATTTCGCGAAAAAAAACATTTCCCCCTAACTGCTGGGACCCACAGGACGGGCCACCGTATTTCGCAAAAAAAACGTTCCCCCCGCTGTCAGCTCGAACCCACCGGAAGTGCCTCCTTATTACGCACAAAAAAATGAATACCCCCCTGCTAGCTGAGACCCACCTTGGTGGGAGGCTGACTTGTGGGCCTACTAAGTTGACTGGGACGGAGGCCTTTGTCAACTTTAGTCAATATATGAACGATTCTAGCTCCAGTGACCATACGATGTCCATCCAATGGCCGTAGTGCTTCTTCAACCTCTGGTCTTCTTGCTCCAGCCGCCCAAAGCAGCGCCCGGTCGTGCCGATTGCTCCTGCCACCTGTGGCCAGCTGTGATGCCGCGGAGGCCTCACCGCCCCCTACTACTCCCACCGCTGGCCAGGCCATCCCTCTACGCACCCACACCCCCTGTTATTCTGCGGCGACGGCAGCCTCACATCGCAGCCGAATGAGTGAACCCTCATACTCCTCTACGCGTGGGCATCCACTGCGGCATCTTCCCCGGCTCCGCGTCGTCCCTTCCTAGGCCTCGCCGTCGTCCACCGCCCTGGTGCTCTCGGCACAGCGTGGTCAACATGGTCAAGGAATGGCTTCCATCGGAAGTGGACTGTACATGGAGAGGCTGACAGCTGGGTCCACCGCTGCAGCAAGGAAGTGCCTCCTCATTATGCGCAAAATAATTATTCCTCCACCTGACAGCGGGGACCCACTGGACGGGCCACCGTATTTCACGAAAAAAACGTTTCCCCTGACTTCTGGGACCCACCAGCTACATCTTCGCATGCAAGGAAGTGCGTCCGAAAAAAACGATTTGCCCCCTGACTGCTGGGACCCACCAGCTACATCTTCGCACGCAAGGAAGTGCATCCGAAAAAAACGATTCGCCCCCCTGACTGCTGGGACCCACCAGCTACATCTTCGCACACAAGGAAGTGCGTCCGGGCAAAAAAAATGATTCCCCCTGACTGCTGGGACCCAGCAGCTACACCTTCGCACGCAAGGAAGTGCGTCCGGGCAAAAAAACAAAAACAAAACAATTCGCCCCCCTGACTGTTTGGGACCCAGCAGCTACATCTTCGCGGGCAAGGAAGTGCCTGACAGTCGGGACCCACCTGGTCGAAGCGCACGTAGCGTTGTCATTCTGGTCGCGAACGTGTACGTACATATATACTGGTCGATGTAGAGGCGCGCACGTGTCGTAGTAGAGGCGCGTGTGTGTCGTAGTAGAGGCGCGCACGCAGCATGTACACGTATGCACAGCGGCCAGGGTGCAAGAAAGAAAATACGGCCACGTACATACGTACAGGCAGGGTCTTGAACGCCTACTCGCGCATACGTACGGCCAGGGCTCGTGTACATGGCTGGGTCAGAATGGAGAAACAACATCGTCGTCGTGTTCATGGGGAGGCAACGGAATGCGTCGTGTTCATGGGGAGGCAACGAAATGCGTCGTGTTCATGGGGAGGCAACGGAATGCGTCGTATTCATCAGGAGGCAACGGAATGCGTGGGAGCCAACCGACTGGGTCGGAATGGAATGCGTGGTCATGTTCATCGGGAGGGCTTGGACGGAATAGGTGATGGGAACGAGGCCTGGCGTACCGCACAACAGAGGAAACGGCTTTGTATTCGACCGACCACGTTCGAAATGGGATCCTATTCATCAGGAGGGGTCTGGCGTATCGTAAAACGGAGGAAACGGACCTCCTACGGTTGAAACGGGGGTCCTGTTGATCGGGAGGGGTGTGGCGTACCGCAAAACGGAGGAAACGGACTTGTGTTGGAGCGCTACGGGGGAAACGGGGGTCCTGTTGATCGGGAGGGGTGTGGCATACCGCAGAACGGGACTCCACGGGATACTATTCATCTCCACCGTCGACCTCCTCCAGTCTCCACGGGCTACCGTCGACCTCCTCCAGCCTCCACAGGCTCCTGTTCATCCAGCCTCCACCGTGCGCTCCTCCACCGGCTACTGTTCAACCACCCCTCCACGGGCACCCCTCCACTTTCTATTGTTCATCCATCCCTCCACACCACGGGGTCCTGTTCAACCACCCCTCGACGGGCACCCCTCCACCGTCTATTGTTCATCCAGCCCTCCACTCCACGGGGTCCTGTTCATCCAGAGGCAATGCCACCACTCACTGTTCATCCAAACCACCCCCCCATAACACTCACTATTCATCCAATCGATCGGCTTTAGTTAGCAGCAGTAGCGAAGGAATCGCTCGATCGGGTTCAGTTAACAGCCATCGATTGATCGCTCGGGTTTAGTAACGCGTAGCCTGCAGTGCAATCTCTCGGGTTCAGTTAGAGCCCAACGCCTCGCTTGGGTTCAGTTAGATCCAACACCTCGCACACACGTGTGTACGTGTACGAGAGAAACGCGCATCGCTCGGCCCCCGACCTCCCACCGTAACTGGGAACTCCCCGAAATTTCCCCCCCCCTCGCTTCTACCATGGTTTTTTCCGTCATGGATAACCCAAAGAATGTCATGCAGTTGCGTCTCCGACCCGCCCAGGACTAAAAGCCCATTTTCTGTCATGATTTTTTGTCATAGAAGTAGGAGCCCACCACATCTATGATGATACCGGGTTTTGTCACAATTATCGTCATAGAAGTGTCATATGTATGACAGAAAAAAATTTGTTCGGCCCAAAATGTCAGGGATGTGTCTTTTTTTTGTAGTGTTGTTGCTTGTATGACTTGAATGTTGGGTCATCATACCCATGTTTGTATGGCTCCTTGGAGCCTAATGAATAAATACTTTGAGTCATAGAGTTATGTTGTGATGCCATGTTGTATTTGCACATATCGAGCATATTGTGTGTATGTTATTGAAATGCTTGGTATGTGTGGGATCCGACAACCTAGTTGTTTATTCTTGGTAGCCTCTCTTATGGGGAAATGTCTCCTAGTGCTTCCACTGAGCCAAGGTAGGTTGCTATTGCTCCGGAACACTTAGGCTGGCCGGCATGTGTCCTTCTTCGTTCCTGTGTCTGTCCCTTCGGGAAAATGTCACGCGGTGTCTACCTGAGTCCTATTAGCCCAGGTGCTACAGCCCGGATTCACTCGTTGATGACCGACATGTTCGTTGTTGGGTCATGTATGCATGTCCCTGTAAGTTAGTGCCACTTTGGATTCACGACTAGTCATGTAGGCCCGGGTTCTTTGTCATATGGATGCTAGCGACACTATCATATACATTAGCCAAAAGGCGCAAACGGTCCCAGGCCAGGTAAGGTGGCACCCGTGGGAATGTCGTGCATGAGGACGTAAAGTGATATGATGTATTACATGCTAGATCGGTGTGACTTAGGATCGGGGTCCTGACAGCTTTGGTATCAGAGCCTGACTGCATGTAGGATTACCAAGCCAAACTGGTCGAAGTCGTGTCTAGAAATGCTTTAGTTATGTAAGGGAATTGACTGTGTAAGGGAACGTAAGGCTCTTTTTACTCCTTATACCTTATGCCTTCTGATCTGAGTCAGCCTCTTCCTTTCTACAGGGATTAAGAACTAGGATTCTCATCTTTCTATCAGGATCACGTGTTACTAATCTATAGACTCTTAGGATTGTTGGTCTCAAGTCTCAATTCAATTTCTACTACTTCCGTATGTTCATAGCTGGCCTCAGAACCTTGATATTGTGATGTTGAGTGGTCATGCCACTATTTTGCAGGATGTCTCAAATCTTCTGGAGCATTTACAGTCGTTATGATGTCCGAGTCATCCTAGGTTTCGAAATAGTCTGATGCATTTGCAACTCCCTTCTTTCCGTTCCCGGTGTTTCTTTGGGCCAGTTTAACCACACTAATTGGTGAGTTGAGGTACTCTGTTGCCTCGACATATATGTTGGAGCTATTGTTATGAACCTAGGTGTCTTAGGGAGTCACTTAGTAATCTAGCCATGTTTTGTGTTCCCAGTGTGATGATTCTGGCCGTCATTCTCGAAAGCATCCCGTGATGCCATTTAGTTAGTATGCATTCTATTCCTGGGCTCTCGAACACGAGATTCACCCTACTTACTTCATGTTGATAGTGTTTTCTAGTTCCTTTAGGATATTAGTAACCTTTGCGATAGTCCTCGAGGTTCGTGGTATATCGTTCTTCCAAATACCATGAACTGCTTATGGCAGAAGTTCTTCTAAACCAAAAGGTCACAACCAGAGTGCTCTTGATGAGTTATCCACTCTACATTGTGAATTCGCCAGTTCTACCTTTCTGCATGGGTTATTCGGAAGAAATATGTTGAGCTTTGTTCGACATACTAATCTATGCATCCACAACTCAAAAAGTGATATGATCCTTTGAGTCGTCCCTTTTTAGTTGCATTCTGACCCTTTTGTATCAGTTGATAGTCAGGAGTAGTTGTGCATTCGTGCTATCGATGCCTATTATTCTTGTGGTCCGTCAAGCCATTCTATTCCGGAATGACTAGGAGAAACAAACTCCAGTACCTTGTCCACTTCGAGGATTGGATCAAAGTAGTTGTATTCCATGGATCAAACTGCCAATCCAGCTTTTGCTCTGTTCTACCTTGGAGTGTTACCATCTTTATGTCAAGAATGTCATGAGACCTCTTATGAATTCTTGACGCAGTGATACTTCTCGCCATCATTATTCATTCCTCGGTCCCGTGTTGTTGTAACCGGAATGCCGACAAGTGAACTATGATGTGTGAAACCAATACTCCTAGCAGCCTCGTTGCTTGGTAGTTAATGGACAATACTCTCACTCTTAGCGTGCTGGTTATCGAATCATCATTTTAAGATTGATCGTGCTACCTAGTCCTTATTTCCGGTGCAGTCTTCAATCAATGAGTTAGGATTGCGCTAATCCCTCCCTCTTTTGAGCATATCGTCTTGCTCTGAAAAGCAAGATTGTTCTCTAGCTTAGAGACATATCGGTGATTCATGATTTTTCGGATACTTCTTAGAAGTATTACCAGGTTGTCACCTGACCGCTATGTCGAGTTCGTGATCAAGTTGGTTTTTCTATAAACCATCCTTTCTTTAAGGACATGTGTTGGATACTCCTGAACTAGTCGGAAAAGCTAAACAATAACTTGGAGAGTTGGAACATAAAAGCTTTATCTGACTTAGTTCATCACTAAGGGATATCCTTGTGTGTGTGTTGAAGAGAGATGATATCTTCATTGATTGTTCCTCGTGGTCGGTTGTTGAATCTATCATCTTGTCCAAACCTTGATTTGAGTGTGGGCTATCATCAAATCAAGTTAGAAGCAACGATATTCATAATGTTGTCTTACTCGTGGTTGTTCCTCGAGCATACACCATTACATCTTTTGGTGTGACCAATACTATCACATTGTTCACATAATGGTGGAATTCCAGTGATATGGAAAATTCCGATGAGTTGCTGTTGAGCCCATCAGCAGCATTTTGTCTCCTCCATGATTCATGTTGAACATCAACCTAGTGTTGGAAACTTTGTAAGCAATGCCTTCGTGTTTCGTTCATGAAGCTTATGCTTGGATGGAAGAAGTGACTTCCTCGAATTCATGTGCATTTGGTGCAAGTTGCTGTCGTGAGTTCGAGAAAGATTGTTTTTGTTTCCTCTTGTACCATCCCAAGTCAGTTATGCATGTGTGAATGTATTCTATGGTTTGGTAGATTAATTACCTCCACTCCATATGTATTCCCTAGCACACCAAACCACAGATTGATTTTCTCAAGGAAAAGGAGTCTGTTGTGTTAATTCTAGATCATGCACAAGACTCCGATATCCTCGATGATGGTTCCCAACCAGAACTGGGTAGTGTTTTGTTGTAAGACTACTACGTGGTCATGCTTGTCTTGGACAGCGCGTTCATAGGTGTGTAGCATAACCAGCTCATGTTTTGGAGCTTGCTTTCGTAGTTCGTCCCCCGAGAATCTCGCAACGTCATCTCAACGAATTGTGTTGCAAACTTTCTTTTGCAAACATGTTGAGTCTGAAGTATCCTGTTACTAACCAGATCTGAATCTCGGAAAGATATGATGGCTGGAACATTCCCAACATTTGCATTTTCTTCCCAGCTTGCACCCGTCTTTGTGCCATTTCACTATGGGTACCTTCTTAGTAATTCTTGTTCAGGATCATCTTCAAAAGTGGTCCTACCATGGGTCCCATCCATTTCGAATGATACGCAAATATCATCCATTGCGTTGTCTTCAACAAGGTAGTCCACATCATCCATTCTAGTCCGGGTATGCCATTCCTTTGAACTCTGCCAAACGATTGTTGGTGAATTGCCTTAGCCTGGTATGAAGAGCTTCAGTGATCCTTGTATCAAAAGTAATTCTTTTTGCCACCTCAGGGAATAATCCTATGAGTCACCTTCCCTAAGGTGTTCCATTATCGAATCATGGCAATTACCTCCCCGCTACTCTGAAATCATGCACCATCTTACCTAAGAGTGGAATTATTGCCTACCAAATTGTACCTCCATCATCTGTTGTCCCATCCCTCTTGATGTGTGTTTGGACGCCTCAGCTCAAGAGGTGTTCTATGTCTGATTCCGTGAGTTGATCGTCAGTTGCTCGATCTTCGAGAAGATCAATTCTTCTAGAGTTTTCCCTTTCTTCTCATTGTCATGTTGGATCGAGTTCTAAGAGCAAGACGTCGAGACAAAGATGATGATCGAATCCATGTTCTTATGAAGTGCAACCTGGATCGTGAAGATCGTGTTAGCTTTGTGATCCCTCTGTCTTCTTACCGCACGTCTTGAATCTTAGGACGAGATTCTTATTTAGTGGGGGCGAGTTGTCACATCCCTAGTTCTGGTAATGCCTAGTGCTAGCATCTGGTGTTGCATCATGTTTAAATTTCAGTTAAATTTGAAATGGGGATAGCTGAAAGCCTCAAAAATCATCTTGAAATTGATCAAGATAAAAATTGCTTCAATCAAGTGCAAAAAAAATTTCCTATTTTCCTATGAAAATATTGGCAAGAGTTAAAATTCAAACCAATATTTTTGTAAGCTCAGAAATATTCATTTTGGGCATTTGATTTAATCTAATAATTATTTGCATTGGATTTATATTTTTTATATATTAAATATACGTCCAATAATTCTCGAACATTTATGTGGTTCTGGATATTTCATATCTAACCCCATAATTATTTTCAGAAGCTACAAAAATGATTTGGTCTCAGAACTAAATTAAAACAGACAGAAGAAATAGAAAAGAAAATAAAATAGAGAAAACCAGAGAGAGGAGAAAACCTTACCTGGCGCTTACCTGCAGCCCACCTGGCGGCCCAACTATGCAGCCTAGCCCACCACCACAACTCCTGTCGCCTTCCTCCTCGCGCCAGAAGGACGCGAGGTGCGTGGCCACCGTGCGCCGGCCACCTCCTACCTGCCTGCGTACAACCCCGACGCCCTGAACGCCTTTGGCGTCGCCACGCAGTCCCATATTTCCCCTTGACCTCTCCCCTCCTCACAACTCTCTCTCCCTCCCTTCTCTGCTCTCTTCCCGAGCAGAGCTCGTCACCGCCGCTCATTGCCTACGTATCCACAGCCTCCCCCTCGACCTCTCTCTGTGTTCTGAAGGACCGCCACGACCGCCTCTTACTCCTCGATGACTCACGCAAGCCCGGGAGCCCCATAGAGCGGCCTTCAACGCCGTCTTCTTCCTCGATGTCATGGATCGCCGCCGTTGATTTTGCCGCGTACAGGACCTCCCCGAGCACTCTGAGTGTCTCTGCGAGATCATCGTGAGCCCCCGCATCATCTCCCACTATTTTCACTCTTGTTTTCATCCTCTAGCCGTGGCCCCCTTCGACCAAGCGCCGCCATCCGCCATGGGCGTCGGCCATGGCTCTGCCGTGCCTCTCTGCTCGAATTCTTGAGCTATTTGTGCTCCCCGCACCTCTAGGAGGCCGTAGAACTACTTGTCTTCCCCGATAATGCATCATAGCGCTGTTTGCCACTTGCCTGAATTCTGGCCGCCGCCACGAGCTTGACTCTGGCGACCTCGCTCCACCCTAGCTCCTCCCGCTCGCACTATTTGACGCGGACGAGTCTCCTTGTTCCGTAGATGGCCTCGGCCTTCGATTTGGTCGCCGTGGGATGAAACTCGAATGCCTCCGCCATCTCTGGCCTCACCGATGACGAGCCGCGGGTCAACTCCATGAGTTTGACCCCGGTTCGCTAGGTTTGACTCCCCTTTGAGTCACTGACATCTCGGCCCAGCCTATGGGTTAATTAAGCTGGTTTGATAATTAGCACTAACAGTCTCTGTTAATCAGTTAAGACACTGACATACGGGTCCGATTGTCAGGTTTGACCTGGACCGCCCAGTTGACATGCTGACCTCAGCCTTACGTAATGCTGACGCAGTAAAGCTTTTCTGTGATTTTAAATATATCAAAAATGATTTATTAATTCCAAAAAATGTGCTAAACTTCTAAAAATCATAGAAAATCAACCGTAACTCCAAATGAAATAATTTATATATGAAAAATGATCAGAAAAATCCAATCTATCCATCTGTACCTTTTTCATGCATGTTAGAACAACTTATAGCTGTTGTTTAGGACCAATCATATATATGGCATTTGAATATCCACATATGGAGTTTGAATTTGAATCTTGGATCCAAACAAACTCCATTTGACATGTTGCTAGTTGCATTAGCTCAAATCACAACATATTGACATGTCATGATCATGCATCATATTGTGCATTGCATTGATTGTGTTCCTTCTCTGTTGCCGGTGGTTGTTCCCTCTTGATAGACGTGTTCCGACGATGAGTTCGATGACATAGATGAAGAGCTATACCATCTTTAGAAGTGCCAGGCAAGCAAAACCCCCTATTCATTTCTATACAATCCCACTCCCTCGCTCCTGCTCTTTTTTACTACATTAGGACAACAACGATTCAAATATTACATGATGCGGTAGTTGAACCCCTTTCCTCTGCATGACATGTCATTGCCACAGTAAATAGATGAAACCCGCTAGCATGAGCTGGAGTTGTTTGAGCCCTGATGTGCCTACTCATTCATACTTGTTGTCATGCCTGCTACTGCTTAGAGTTGAGTCGGGTCTGATTCATCGAGGATGAATTGGAATGGTGATGAACATGTCCTACTGTGTGTGAACACCATTTGGTAAAGGTAGCGGTGAGAGGCCATGTAGGAGTACATGGTGGGTTGTCTCATTGAAACCGTCCTCAGGAACTGAGTTCTGTGTTTCTGTCCATGAACAGCTACTACCACACGTTGGGCCCTGAAATATGACCCCACTTGACTTATTAACCCCCTATCCTCTGTACTGGAGTTGCAAGTAGTTTCTGGTGTTTGTAGTATGCTGGAGGCCGTGCACAGCGCTGACCCGAGGGGTGGGCTATGATGCGGTAGGCATGTGGCCCAGTGTACCAAGTCACCCGTTTGGTGCCTCGGGAACCTTGCACACATCGTTCGAGGCCGTAAGTGGAAACCTCAGCCGGACTCCCTTCGGATGGAACCTGAATAGGCGATAAACATGGACTAGGGACTTGTGTGGTTAGTCAGGTCGTGGTCTACACCCACGTCGGCCTTCGCTTGAAATCTGCCGAGCACATGTCGTGTGCAGACGCTAAGTGGTGGAAACATGTGTGAAGAAGTACACACCTGCAGGGTTATAAATGATCTATTCGAATAGCCGCGTCCGCGGTAAAGAACCTCTGGGTTGCTTATACATTTCATAAACAAGTGAAAGTGGATACTCTAAAATGCGCAAGATAAGCGTGAGTACTATGGATGGCATTCTCGTAGGGAGACGGGAGCAGGTCCATAGTGGTGTATTGATTGGTGAATATGTGGACTCGTGTGCACCACCTCAAAAGAGTTACTTGCAGTCGTAGTTCAGGATAGCCACTTAGTCAAAGCTGGCTTGCTGCAGTTAAACTCCACCACCCCCTTTGTTGATATTGATGCATATGTAGCTAGTTCTGATGTAAGTCTTACTAGGTACATTTGTACTCATGTTTGCTTAATTTATGTTTTTGCAGAAAGACTTCAGTCTCACTAGTAGTTCCGCGTGGACTTCGACGTTTAGCTTGTTACCTTAGCTACGATCTTGTGCCCTCGGCAGGGTCTTGTAGATAGTCTGGCTTCTCAGCCTTTTTCATTTGTAGTTGTCTGTACTCAGACAAGTTAAGCTTCCTCATGTGCTTGTTGCTTGTATGACTTGAATGCCAGGTCATCAGACCCATGTTTGTAATATCTGGCTCCTCGGAGCCTAATGAATAAATACTTTGAGTCATAGAATTATGTTGTGATGCCATGTTGTATTTGCACATATCGAGCATATTGTTTGTATGTTATTGAAATGCTTGGTATGTGTGGGATCCGACAACCTAGTTGTTTATTCTTAGTAGCCTATCTTATGGGGAAATTACTCCTAGTGCTTCCACTGAGCCATGTTAGCTTGCTACTGCTCCGGAACACTTAGGCTGGCCGGCATGTGTCCTTCTTCGTTCATGTGTCTATCCCTTCGGCGAAATGTCACGCGGTGTCTACCAGAGTCCTGTTAGCCTAGCTGCTACAGCCCGAATTCACTCGTTGATGACCAACACGTTTGTTGTTGGGTCATGTATGCATGTCCCTGTAAGTTAGTACCACTTTGGATTCACGACTAGTCATGTTGGCCCGGGTTATTTGTCATATGGATGCTAGCAACACTATCATATACGTGATCCAAAAGGCGCAAACGGTCTCGGGCCAGGTAAGGTGGCACCCGTGGGAATACCGTGCATGAGGCCGCAAAGTGATATGATGTGTTACATGCTAGATCAGTGTGACTTAGGATCGGGGTCCTGACATCAATCCCATCCATTGCATGATCCCAATAATTGGGTGCACCATATACTTCCCATGAATAACATTGCAGTTCATGTGCCATATAATTGCATGCTCAATTTGTGTCCCCCTCGTGTTATACACAATAAGTATTCTTTCATGATGGATGACATGTTCTTATACCATGCATCAAATTTCTTTGAGAGATGCTTATCTTGTGCTAACTCTCACATGCACATACACATCATGATGGATGATGTGTACATTTACCATGCACACACTTTGTTTCGTTTGTCCCCTTGTTGTGTAGGTACACACGCTTCCTCGTCAACCTCTCAATCCCATGAGTTGACGAAATGAGATCTAGAGAGCAATGACGATTTGGGATCCTGTGGATTGTTTTTCACACCGTTCCCATTGGGCAAAAACATCACGCATTTCTTCTACATGGCACTCACATGGTTATGGGTTATTGTCCATTACATATTTATGCCCACCTTGCCATGTTCACTTCGCGTTATGTAGCGCCCAAGATGCGATTCTATCCCAATCACATGATGAACTCATGATTGGGGCACAACCGCATTTCGAGTGCATCGCAAGGTGGATATCATTACAACATACCATGTACTGAATAGATGAGAATACAATATAAAGGCTCACACTCACCACAAGCTACATTATGAATACAATAGTTAGTAATCATCATACAGAAGAGCAGGATCCGACTACGGATGAAATCAAACGAAAAAGAAGAACGACATCCACCCTGCTAATCCCAGGCTCCCCAACCCGGAATCTATCCCTTGATCAAAGAAGGAGAACTCCAAACAAGCAAGCATCGCACTCAAGTCAGACCATCGCATTACCTATACCTACAACTGTTGTTGTGGTAGTCTGTGAGCCATGAGGACTCAACAATCCCATTACCATGGGTATCAAGACTAGCAAAGCTTAATGGGAATGGAATGGATAAGTAGTGAGGTTGCAGCAAGCGACTAAGCATTTGTATGGTGGCTAACTTACGAGTACAAGAGTAAGAAGAGTTACTACGAATAACAGTCGCGAACTAGTGATGATCAATAAGTGATCATGAACTACTTACGAGTCAAACATAACCCCACCGTGTTCTCTTCTCGAACTCACTCGAAAAGACATGATCACGGTTACGCACGGGGTTCGTGTATTTTAATTGAGTTTAGTTCAAGTCCACTACAAATAGATATTAAAAATTCTCATCTGCCACATAACCGTGGGCACGGCTCTCTAAAGATTAAACCCTGCATTGGTGTCCCAACTTAGCCCATGACAAGCTCACGATCCGAGGAGACAATCCTCCATCTCAGGACCCTCCGATTAGACTCGTAATCCCGATGCACAAGACATTTTGACAATGGTAAAACAAGTCCAGCAAGACCTCCGGCGTGCCGACACCCTGATAGTAGCCGCGCGTATCTCGTCTCAGGCCACGACCGGATGGGACATCAAATGAGTAAAACCAGATCCTCAAGTTTCCTTGTGGTGGCCCCGTAGTCTACTCGTTTGGGACCAACACCATTAGCACTAGCCTCCCTGTATTATGTTAAATTACTCCTCGGGTAGCGCTAACTCCCTATGCGTCAAATTTAATGTCAGGTTTAGTTATTATGTTGGGCAAATGGTAAAACAAATGTTGGGTCTTGCTGGAAGAGTTTTATTCAAAGCAAACTGTCAAGAGGGGCCCATAAACCCTCATCGTGTTAGGGACACAAAATCAAGGAACATAACACCGGTATGACGAAAACTAGGGAGGCATGAGTGGAACAAAACACCAGGCAAAAGGCCGAGCCTTCCACCCATTACCAAGTATATATGTGCATTAATTAAATAAGAAATATTGTGATATCCCATGATATCCATGTTCCAACATGGAACAACCTGCAACAAGCAACGATATAAGAGGGGCTGAGCAAAGCGGTAACATAGCCAAACAACGGTTTGCTGGGATGGTGAAAAAGGTTAGAGGCTATATGTCAGGACCCCGACCCAATGCCACACCGATCTAGCATGTAACACATCATATCACTTTGCGGCCTCATGCACGGTATTCCCACGGGTGCCACCTTACCTGGCCCGGGACCGTTTGCGCCTTTTGGCTCACGTATATGATAGTGTCGCTAGCATCCATATGACAAGGAATCCGGGCTGACATGGCTAGTCGTAAACCCAAAGTGGCACAAACTTACAGGGACAGGGATCCATGACCCAGCATCGAACGTGTCGGTCATCAGCGAGTGAATCCAGGCTGTAGCACTGGGCTAGCAGGACTCCGGTGAACCGGGCTGTAGCAGGCTAACAGGACTCCGGTATTCATCGCGTGACATTTCCCCAAAGGGACAGACACAGGAACGAAGAAGGACACATGCCGGCCAGCCTAAGTGTTCCGGAGCCGTAGCAAGCTACCATGGCTTAGTGGAAACACTAGGAGACATTTCCCGGTAAGAGAGGCTACTAAAGATAAACAACTAGATGGTCAGATCCCACACATACCAAGCATTTCAATAACATACACACAATATGCTCGATATGTGCAAATACAACATGGCATCACAACATGACTCTACAACTCAAGTAATTATTCAATAGGCTCCGAGGAGCGAGACATTACAAACATGGGTCTCATGACCCAACAATCAGAGCATACAAGTCAAAGCACAAGCGGAAGCTATCATGTCTGAGTACAGACATCTATAAATGGAAAAGGCTGAAAAGCCTGACTATCTATCAGATCCTGCCGAGGGCACAAGATCGTAGCTGAGGTATCAAGCTAAACGTCGAAGTCCAAGCGGAACTACTAGTGAGACTGAAGTCTCTCTGCAAAAACATAAAATAGGCAAACGTGAGTACAAATGTACCCAGCAAGACTTACATCAGGTCTATCTACACATGCATCATTATCAACAAAGGGGATGGTGGAGTTTGACTGCAGCAAGCCAGCTTTGACTCGGTGGCTATCCTGAACTACGACTGCAAGTAACTCTTTTGAGGTGGCGCACACGAGTCCACATATTCACCATATCAATACACCACTATGGATCCGCTCCCGTCTCCCTACGAGAACGCCATCCATAGCACTCACGCTTATCTTGCGTATTTTAGGGTATCCACTTTCACTTGTCTATGAACTATGCAAGGGGTCCAAGTTTCCATATCCGAGGAATCCGGCTATTCGAATAGATGATGTTAACCCTGCAGGGGTGTACTTCTTCACACACGCTTTCGCCACTTATCGCCCTGTACACGTCATGTACCTCGGCAACCTTCAAGCGGAAGCCGGGCGAGGGAGTCGGCCACGACCTGACTAACCGAACAAGTCTCTAGTCCAGGTTTATCGCCTATTCGGGTTCCATCCACAAGGAGATCCGGCCGGGGTGTCGCTTACGGCCCCAAACGATGTGTGCAGGGTTCCCAAGCCCACCAACCGGGTGCCACTTGGTACACCGGGCCACTGTGCCTAGTCTGTCCCAAGCCCACCTGTACCGGGTGCCACTTGGTAGACTACTAACACTACCTACAAACACCAGAAACTAGTTGCAACTCCTGGACAGAGATCATGTTGATTAATAAGTCGAGAGAGCTTGGAGCGCCCGGAGCCCAATGTGTGGTAGTAACTGATCATGGATCACAAACACAGAACTCAGTTCCTGAGGACGGCTGCAATGAGACAACCCACCATGTACTCCTACATGGCCTCTCACCGCTACCTTTACCAAATCGTGTTCATACACTTAGCTCACACACAGTAGGACATGTTCACACGCCTCTGATTCATCCCCGATGAATCAGACCTGACTCAACTCTAAGCAATAGCAGGCATGACAACAAGCATGAATGAGTAGGCACATCAGGGCTCAAACAACTCCTACTCATGCTAGTGGGTTTCATCTATTTACTGTGGCAATGACAGGTCATGCAAAGGATAAAGGGGTTCAGCTACCGCAGCAAGTAACAAATATGTCGTTGTTGTCCTAATGCAGTAAAAGAGAGCAGGAGCGAGAGAGTGGGATTTTATCGGAATGAACAAGGGGGTTTTGCTTGCCTGGCACTTCTGAAGATAATATAGCTCTTCATCGGTGTCATCGATCACATCGTCGGTACACGTCTATCGAGAGGGGACAATTACCGGCAAATACAGAAAAACACGATCAATGCAATGCACAATATGATGCATGCTATGACATGGCAATATGAATGTGTTTTGGGCTAATGCACCTAAAACCAGATTAAATGAAGTTGGTTTGAATCCAAGATTCAAATTCAAACTCCATATGTGATTATTCAAATGCCATTTAATTGATTTGTGCTAAACAGCAGCTATAAGTTGTTCTAACATGCACGAAAATGGTACAGATGGATTCCTTGAATTTTTCTGATAATTTTTCATATATAAAACATTTAATTTGGAGTTACGGTTAATTTTCTATGATTTATTGAAGTTCTAGCTATTTTCTGGAATTTCCTGATTATTTTAAATCCAGAAAATACTTATTGCGTCAGCCTGACATCATCATGACGTCAGCAGGTCAACTGGGTCGCCCAGAGTCAAACCTGACGTGTGGGGGCCACACGTCAGTGTCACAGGGCTGCTTAGTGTCAATGACAGGTAGGGCCGGGTCAACAGACACGTCAGCGTAGTCAACACTGACGCGTGGGCCCACCGGGGTTAGTTAAATTAAACAGGAGTTAAGCTGTGATTAATTAGGGGCGTGGGGCCCAGGTGTCAGTGAGCTAGGAGGTTGGTTAGTGGGGCTGTTAGCTGCTAATGACGGCCCACGTCAGCACGGCCGGAGTTAAACCGCCGGCGAGGTCAGCGACGGCCGAACGGCTCGGGTTTCGCCCTCCGGCGACCAAACGCCGCGCGGAGAGGCTCTGTGGGTTCCTAGCGCTCGTGCGCATCCGGAGGAGGCGACGGAAGGACGCGGGGTGGCTAGCACTCGCTGGAGCGGAGCTTGCGGCGGCGGCTGGAGTTCGGACCTCGGCGAAAACGGCGTTGTGGGGCACGGGCGAGTGAGGTAAAGCACTGCGCAGCCTCCTGGAGTCACCATGAGTTCGGTGAGATGCACGGGCGCGACCCGTTCGAGCTCAGGCCACGGCGGCGACATGGCCGGCGGAGCCGAGCTCGCGGCTCCGGTAGAATCGAGGCTACAGGGCGCAATCGAAGGGGGGGAAGAGGGAGGGGAGGCGTAGGAGCTCACAGCGGTGCCGTAGGGATGGTTAGCCGGCTTGGGGACGCGACGATGGTGGCGAATTGACGGTGAAGATCCTCGGCGGCCGGCGATGGAAACGGCGATGTCGGCGACGTTGTGGCGCGTCCGTAGTTCCATGGCTTGGTGGGGAGGTCGAGGATGTCGTGACGGAGCTCTCGAGCACGCTGGATGGGCGAGGGAGGGTTGGTGGCCACGGTGGTTGCGAGCGACGTCGACAGCGGCTTTCGGTCATGGGGGGGGGAAGCAGAGGAGCGAGGGGGAGGGAGGTCCAGAGAGCGAGGGAGAAGTGAGAGGGGGTCGGGGAAAGTGAGAGAGAGGCCAGGGGTGTCGTGGCGTCTCCAGGCGCATCGCGGAGGGAGGCAACCAGGCAGGAGGTGGCGCACGGCAGCGCGCGTGGCCGACAGGCAGCTGCCTGCCTGCTCTGGCGGGAGGAAGCAGGTGGCTGGCACGGGCCAGCACAGTGCTGGGCCGGCCAGCGGGCTGCCAGGTGGGCTGCGTCAGGTAAGGTTTCTCTGCTCTGTTTTATTTTTTTCTTCTGTTTTGTTTTATTTAATATCTTTTGCCATTGTTTTTGAATTTTAAACAAATTCAAACAATGCCAAAAACTCCTCTGAATAATTTTATTTGGCTAGATGGACTTTTCCAAAAGCTCATAAAATATTTCAGGGGTATTTGAAATTATATTCTAATTATATGAATATAATTCAAATTCAAATAGCTAATGATTTAAATTCAAAGTCACAAAAATAAATCCTCCTAAAATGTTCAATATTTTGGTTGGGACCAGAACCCTTGCCAAAAATTATCAAACATTTAGGAAGAGCATTTTGGAACAATGAATGAGATTTTTAGGGTTTTTGCCCTTCTTTTATCTAGGGTTTTTGAGGCTTCCAAAATTCCTCAGTTCAAATTTCAGAATTTAAACATGATGCACACATGAGGTCTAGCCTAGTGCATTACCAGAAGCTAGGGATGTGACAACTCACCCCCACTAAACAAGAATCTCGTCTCGAGATTCAGGCGTAGGGTAAGATGAAGGGGAAACGCAAACTAGTATAATCTTCACGATCCAGGTTGCACTTCGAATGAACGTTGATTCGATCACCATCATTGTCTCGAAGTCTTGCTCTGAGAAATCCTGCCAACATGACATGGAGAGAAGAAAGAGACTCTAGAAGGGTCGATCTTCTCGAAGATCGAACAACTCAGGATTAACTCACGGAATGAGACATAGCAACCTCTCTCGAGCTGAGACACTAAACATACATCCATGATGAACAACGATGGACGATGCAGATGCACAGGAAGATAACATCAACTCAGATTTCATCCTAGCGAGGCCAAGGAAACAAAATCTGGATGATCGACCGAGAGACATTTAGCACTCCGCTTCTAATGTTCTCCTTGATGTGCTAGTGTAACCCACTTATAGATATGGTTTGATATCTAGAACATCAAGTAAAAAGGTCGGACTTCGGGATCTCAAAATCCATAGGGGCAACTAGGTAAATCCTACGAAATCCCTATGGGGAGGTGGCCAACTTCCTCAATCAAGATATTATAATAACGGGTCTTCCGGCTGGACGTGTTGGCCACGACATCCACTTTACTGGTTTTCGAGGGACCGATATTATAGTTCTTGGGAAATGTTCCAAACATCATATCTGCCTGAGATTCAGATTTGGTTGGTGTCAGAATATTCCAGACCCATCGAGTCTAGGAAGAAAAATGAAAGTTTGCAACACAAATCGACGAGATGATGTTGCGGGATTCTCGGGAGATGAACTACGATAGCAAGCTCCAAAACATGAGCTGGTTCTGCTACAAACATGTGAACACGTTGTCCCAGACAAGCATGACCACAAAGTAGTCTTATAATAAAACACTACCGAGTTCAGGTGGGGAACCATCAATGAGGATATCAAAATCCTTGCATAAGGTATACTCTTAAGAAGGAACTTCTTCTCCTTGAACAAATCAATCAGTGGCTTGGTGTGCTAGGATATACATATGGAATGAAGATGATCAGTCTAACAGACCACAGAATTCTTCGCACGTGCATGACCGACTTGGGATGATTCCAAAGGAGCAAAAACAAACTTTCTCGAATTCACGACGGCAACTTACATCAAAATGCACGTGAATCAAAGGAAGTCACTCCTTTCATCAAACAAGTACTTCATGAGCTAGCATGAAGAAAATGCCTTCAAAAGTTTCCAACACTAACTTAATGTTCAACAACATCATGGAGGAGATAAGAATGTTGTCAATGGGCTCAACAACAACTCATCGGAATTTCCATATCACTGGACTTCCACCATCGTGTGAACACGGTGATAACATTGGTCAGAACCAAAAGATATAATGGTGTATGCTCGAGGGATCAACCACGAGTAAGACAACATTACGAACATCGTTGGTTCTGACTTGATTTGACGATAGCCCACACTCAAATCAAAGGATTGATAAGACAATAGGTCCAGCAACTAATCACAGGGACCAATCGATGAAGATATCATCTTTCTTCAATACACACTACACAAGAATATCCCTTTGGAACGAACTAAGTCAGGCAAGCTTTTATCTTCCAACCCTCCAAGTTGTCGTTTAGCTTAACCAACTAGCTCAGGGATATCTAACACCGATTCTTGGAGAGAAGGTGGTTCACAAGAAACCAACTTGATCACGAGCTCAACATAGCGGTCAGGTGACAACCTGGTAATACTTCTGAGAAGATATTCAGAAAATCACGAACCACCGGTATGTTACTAAGCTCGAGAACAATCTTGCTTTTCAGGGCAAGACGATATGATCAATAGAGCAAGGATTTGAAATAATCCTAACTCATCGATCGAGGAGTGAACCAGGAGAATGGACTAGGTAGCACGATCAATCTTAGAATGATGATTCAATAACCAACACACTAAGAATGAAATTATTGTCCTTTAACTACCCAGCAACGAGGTTGCTAGGCGTATTGATTTCACACATCACAATTCATTTGTCGGTATTCCGGTTGCATCAACACGAAGACCGAGGAATGACTAATGATGGCAAGAAGTATCACTGTACCAAGAGTTCATAGGATGGTGTGCAATTCCTATAACAATCCCGATATAAAGATGGTAATACTCCAAGGTAGAACAGAACAAAAGCTGGATTAGCAATTTGATCTGCGGAGCACAACTTCTTTGACCCAATCCTGGATATGGAAGAGGTACTGGAGTTTGTTTCTCCTAGTCATTCTGGGATAGAATGGCTTGACGGACCACAAGAGTAATAGGCATCGATAAACGAACGCACGCATACTCTTGACTATCAATTGATAGACGAAGGTCAGTAGACAACTAAAGAGGGACAACTCAAAGGAACATATAACTTTCTGAGTTGTGGATGCATGGTTTAGCATGTCGAACGAATTCCACATATTTCTTCCGGATAACCCATGCAGAAAGGTAGAACTGGCAGAGTCACAATATAGAATCGAGAACCCATCGAGAGCACTCTGATTGTGATCTTTCGATCAGCGAGGAACATCTACCATAAACGGTTCATAGTATTTGGAAGAAGGAAATACCACGGACCTCGAGGACTAATGCAAGGATTACTAATATCCTAAAGGCGCTAGCAATTACTATCAAAATGAAGTAAGTAGAGTGAATCTCGGGTTCAAGAACCCAGGAATAGAATACCTACTACTAAGTAGCATCATGGGATGCTTTCGAGAATGATGGCCAGAATCATCACACTGGGAACACAAATCATGGCTAAATTACTAGATGATCCCCTAAGACACCTAGGGTCATAATACTAGCTCCAACATATATGTCAAGGCAATAAAGTACCTCAACTCACTGATTTGTGTGATTAATCTGACCAAAGGCACATCGGAAACAGGAGGAAGGGATTTGCAAATGCATCCGACTATTTAGAAACCTGGGATGATTCGGACAGCATAACGGCTGTAAATGCTCAGAAAAGATTTGAGACATTCACAAAAATGATGGCATAACCACTCAGAAACACAATATCAAGGTTTTGAGATCAACAGTTAACGTACGGAAGTAGTAGAAACTGAACTCAAGCTTAAATCCAACAATCTTATAAGTCTACTGATTAGTAACACGTGATCCTAATAGAAAGAAGAGATAGCCTAGTTCTTAAGCCCCGTAGGAAAGATAAGATGACTCAGATCAGAAGGGCATGAGGTATAAGGAGTAAAAAAAAGCCTTACGTTCCATCCCACAATCAATTCCCTTATATAACTAAAGAATTTCTAGACTCAACTTCGACCAGTTTGGCTTGGTAAACCTACAGGCAATCAAGCTCTGATACCAACGCTGTCAGGACCCCGACCCAATGCCACACCGATCTAGCATGTAACACATCATATCACTTTGCGGCCTCACGCACGGTATTCCCACGGGTGCCACCTTACCTGGCCCGGGACCGTTTGCGCCTTTTGGCTCACGTATATGATAGTGTCGCTAGCATCCATATGACAAGGAATCCGGGCTGACATGGCTAGTCGTAAACCCAAAGTGGCACAAACTTACAAGGACAGGCATCCATGACCCAGCATCGAACGTGTCGGTCATCAGCGAGTGAATCCAGGCTGTAGCACTGGGCTAGCAGGACTCCGGTGAACCGGGCTGTAGCAGGCTAACAGGACTCCGGTATTCATCGCGTGACATTTCCCCGAAGGGACAGACACAGGAACGAAGAAGGACACATGCCGGCCAGCCTAAGTGTTCCGGAGCCGTAGCAAGCTACCATGGCTCAGTGGAAACACTAGGAGACATTTCCCGGTAAGAGAGGCTACTAAAGATAAACAACTAGATGGTCAGATCCCACACATACCAAGCATTTCAATAACATACACACAATATGCTCGATATGTGCAAATACAACATGGCATCACAACATGACTCTACAATCAAGTAATTATTCAATAGGCTCCGAGGAGCGAGACATTACAAACATGGGTCTCATGACCCAACAACCAGAGCATACAAGTCAAAGCACAAGCGGAAGCTATCATGTCTGAGTACAAACATCTATAAATGGAAAAGGCTGAAAAGCCTGACTATCTATCAGATCCTGCCGAGGGCACAAGATCGTAGCTGAGGTATCAAGCTAAACGTTGAAGTCCAAGCGGAACTACTAGTGAGACTGAAGTCTCTCTGCAAAAACATAAAATAGGCAAACGTGAGTACAAATGTACCCAGCAAGACTTACATCAGGTCTATCTACACATGCATCATTATCAACAAAGGGGATGGTGGAGTTTGACTGCAGCAAGCCAGCTTTGACTCGGTGGCTACCCTGAACTACGACTGCAAGTAACTCTTTTGAGGTGGCGCACACGAGTCCACATATTCACCATATCAATACACCACTATGGATCCGCTCCCGTCTCCCTACGAGAACGCCATCCATAGCACTCACGCTTATCTTGCGTATTTTAGGGTATCCACTTTCACTTGTCTATGAACTATGCAAGGGGTCCAAGTTTCCATATCCGAGGAATCCGGCTATTCGAATAGATGATGTTAACCCTGCAGGGGTGTACTTCTTCACACACGCTTTTGCCACTTATCGCCCTGTACACGTCATGTACCTCGGCAACCTTCAAGCGGAAGCCGGGAGAGGGAGTCGGCCACGACCTGACTAACCGAACAAGTCTCTAGTCCAGGTTTATCGCCTATTCGGGTTCCATCCGCAAGGAGATCCGGCCGGGGTGTCGCTTACGGCCCCAAACGATGTGTGTAGGGTTCCCAAGCCCACCAACCGGGTGCCACTTGGTACACCGGGCCACTGTGCCTAGTCTGTCCCAAGCCCACCTGTACCGGGTGCCACTTGGTAGACTACTAACACTACCTACAAACACCAGAAACTAGTTGCAACTCCTGGACAGAGATCATGTTGATTAATAAGTCGAGAGAGCTTGGAGCGCCCGGAGCCCAATATGTGGTAGTAACTGATCATGGATCACAAACACAGAACTCAGTTCCTGAGGACGGCTGCAATGAGACAACCCACCATGTACTCCTACATGGCCTCTCACCGCTACCTTTACCAAATCGTGTTCATACACTTAGCTCACACACAGTAGGACATGTTCACACACCTCTGATTCATCCCCGATGAATCAGACCTGACTCAACTCTAAGCAATAGCAGGCATGACAACAAGCATGAATGAGTAGGCACATCAGGGCTCAAACAACTCCTACTCATGCTAGTGGGTTTCATCTATTTACTGTGGCAATGACAGGTCATGCAAAGGATAAAGGGGTTCAGCTACCGCAGCAAGTAACAAATATGTCGTTGTTGTCCTAATGCAGTAAAAGAGAGCAGGAGCGAGAGAGTGGGATTTTATCGGAATGAACAAGGGGGTTTTGCTTGCCTGGCACTTCTGAAGATAATATAGCTCTTCATCGGTGTCATCGATCACATCGTCGGTACACGTCTATCGAGAGGGGACAATTACCGGCAAATACAGAAAAACACGATCAATGCAATGCACAATATGATGCATGCTATGACATGGCAATATGAATGTGTTTTGGGCTAATGCACCTAAAACCAGATTAAATGAAGTTGGTTTGAATCCAAGATTCAAATTCAAACTCCATATGTGATTATTCAAATGCCATTTAATTGATTTGTGCTAAACAGCAGCTATAAGTTGTTCTAACATGCATGAAAATGGTACAGATGGATTCCTCGAATTTTTCTGATAATTTTTCATATATAAAACATTTAATTTGGAGTTACGGTTAATTTTCTATGATTTATTGAAGTTTTAGCTATTTTCTGGAATTTCCTGATTATTTTAAATCCAGAAAATACTTATTGCGTCAGCCTGACATCATCATGACGTCAGCAGGTCAACTGGGTCGCCCAGAGTCAAACCTGACGTGTGGGGGCCACACGTCAGTGTCACAGGGCTGCTTAGTGTCAATGACAGGTAGGGCCGGGTCAACAGACACGTCAGCGTAGTCAACACTGACGCGTGGGCCCACCGGGGTTAGTTAAATTAAACAGGAGTTAAGCTGTGATTAATTAGGGGCGTGGGGCCCAGGTGTCAGTGAGCTAGGAGGTTGGTTAGTGGGGCTGTTAGCTGCTAATGACGGCCCACGTCAGCACGGCCGGAGTTAAACCGCCGGCGAGGTCAGCGACGGCCGAACGGCTCGGGTTTCGCCCTCCGACGACCAAACGCCGCGCGGAGAGGCTCTGTGGGTTCCTAGCGCTCGTGCGCATCCGGAGGAGGCGACGGAAGGACACGGGGTGGCCAGCACTCGCCGGAGCGGAGCTTGCGGCGGCGGCCGGAGTTCGGACCTCGGCGAAAACGGCGTTGTGGGGCATGGGCAAGTGAGGTAAAGCACTGCGCAGCCTCCTGGAGTCACCATGAGTTCGGTGAGATGCACGGGCGCGACCCGTTCGAGCTCAGGCCACGGCGGCGACATGGCCGGCGGAGCCGAGCTCGCGGCTCCGGTGGAATCGAGGCTACAGGGCGCAATCGAAGGGGGGGAAGAGGGAGGGGAGGCGTAGGAGCTCACAGCGGTGCCGTAGGGATGGTTAGCCGGCTCGGGGACGCGACGATGGTGGCGAATTGACGGTGAAGATCCTCGGCGGCCGGCGATGGAAACGGCGATGCCGGCGACGTTGTGGCGCGTCCGTAGTTCCATGGCTTGGTGGGGAGGTCGAGGATGTCGTGACGGAGCTCTCGAGCACGCTGGATGGGCGAGGGAGGGCTGGTGGCCACGGTGGTTGCGAGCGACGGCGACGGCGACTTTCGGTCATGGGGGGGGGAAGCAGAGGAGCGAGGGGGAGGGAGGTCCAGAGAGCGAGGGAGAAGTGAGAGGGGGTCGGGGAGAGTGAGAGAGGCCAGGGGTGTCGTGGCGTCTCCAGGCGCATCGCGGAGGGAGGCAACCAGGCAGGAGGTGGCGCACGGCAGCGCGCGCGGCCGACAGGCAGCTGCCTGCCTGCTCTGGCGGGAGGAAGCAGGTGGCTGGCACGGGCCAGCACAGTGCTGGGCCAGCCAGCGGGCTGCCAGGTGGGCTGCGTCAGGTAAGGTTTCTCTGCTCTGTTTTATTTTTTTCTTCTGTTTTGTTTTATTTAATATCTTTTGCCATTGTTTTTGAATTTTAAACAAATTCAAACAATGCCAAAAACTCCTCTGAATAATTTTATTTGGCTAGATGGACTTTTCCAAAAGCTCATAAAATATTTCAGGGGTATTTGAAATTATATTCTAATTATATGAATATAATTCAAATTCAAATAGCTAATGATTTAAATTCAAAGTCACAAAAATAAATCCTCCTAAAATGTTCAATATTTTGGTTGGGACCAGAACCCTTGCCAAAAATTATCAAACATTTAGGAAGAGCATTTTGGAACAATGATTGAGATTTTTAGGGTTTTTGCCCTTCTTTTATCTAGGGTTTTTGAGGCTTCCAAAATTCCTCAGTTCAAATTTCAGAATTTAAACATGATGCACACATGAGGTCTAGCCTAGTGCATTACCAGAAGCTAGGGATGTGACACTATAATGGCAATTTGGGAGGCTTGATAAACAAGTGGTAGGAAGCGCGACATGGCCATAGCATCGAGGCAACTAGCAAAGCAAAGATAGTAATAGTATCTAGGATAACGATCATCTTGCCTGAAATCCTGCTAGGAAGAAGAACGAGTCCATGAATTGGACGAACCAACATAGTCAAATGGATCCTCACAGTCGCAACGTTACCGGAACTATAGAGAAGAGGAACAACCGGAAAGAAGCAAACAACATGGTAAACAACCATCACATAAACATGGCATTATGCTCAACCAAGTATGATGCATGTTCAGATTAATGAGTCATGGCATGACAAAGTGCAACAAACAATACTACAAATTAAGTGGAGCTCAATATGCAACGAGTTGCATATTGATGAAACACCACATTCAAGTTATTTAGTTCGCTCTCGTTTATGTACCCAACAATATTAAATGTTGTTAAACATGGAAAGAGGTGAAACATAAGTAAACTAACTATTTAGGCAAGTTTAAATGAGGCCGGAACAACAAATAACAATTCCGGAAAATCCTCATATGCAATATTCGGATTTGTTATTGTTCCGCGCTAAACCATATTTTAGAGTTGTTAAACATGCAAAGTAATGCAACCATGTTAAACTATGCATTTTTTCTACCCCATTTACATATAAAGTTTATTTAATTCGCAGCTTGATACGTCTCCAACGTATCTATAATTTTTTATTGTTACATGCTATTATATTATATGTTTTGGATGTTTAATGGGCTTTAATATGCTATTTTATATTATTTTTGGGACTAACCTATTAACCGGAGGCCCAGTGTCGGTTTCTATTTTTTGCCTATTTTAGTGTTTCGTAGAAAAGGAATATCAAACGGAATCCAAACGGAACAAAACCTCCGCGAGGATCTTTCTTGGAACAAACGCAAACCAGGAGACTTGGAGTGGAAGTCTGGAACTCCGTGAGGCGTCCACGAGATAGGAGGGCGCACCCAGTGGCTAGGCATGCCCCCCACCCTCATGGGTCCCACGGAGCTCCACCGACCTACTTCTTTCGCCTATATATACTCTTATACCCTAAAAACATCAGGGGAGCCACGAAACCACTTTTCCACAGCTGCAACCTTCTCTACCCGTGAGACCCCATCTGGAGCCTTTTCCGGCGATCTGCCGGAGGGGGATTCGATCACGGAGGGTGTAGCGACCCGACCCGAAATCGGTCAAGTCTCTGTGTAGCTGTACCATCCCAAGATCATGCTGGCACACACAGTACATTGATGAAAAGATTCAAAGTTCAATCACAACTGAATTTATTACACGATTCTCATATCGAGTCTTTATTACATCATAATAAATTCGGCCGAAGGCCAACTCATGAGAAATAAACTAAATAAGCTGCGGAAGCGTAGATGAGTAGCGAGTCCATCCGACTCCAAAGGGCAATCGTGAAGCGTAGATTGTAGCCTCACTCCTGGTCGGAAAACTCCTCTGCAACATGAGACGTTGCAGCCGTGTAGGTCAGCATTTAGAATATGCTGGCAAGTCATAGACAAAACAACAATAATAAGGCTAACACTATATGCAATTTGGCTATGGGGCTCTAAGTTCTATGTTTTTGCGAAAAAGCCAGTTTTTCCCTACAGCAAAGGACTTGCTTACAATTACTACAAAATGTTGGTAGTTATTGAGATGGTTCCGCCAACCAATGTCTCATTCCCGATTATTAATTTAACCCCTCAATTAATTTATTTGTTCGGTGTTGAGATTTCCGAGATACTCCAGTTTCCAGAGGCTCATTTGTCCCTAACCGGGGACACGGCTAATCGATTAGATTGTTACTCTGCAGAGTCTTGTGCACTTTACCCGCAAAAATCGTTCCCTCCTTTATGTCCTCGCACTGCCTGGTGTTTGAAGACGGGATGAACGAAACATGGTCTTCCGTAGAGTTTCTCTGAGCACTGCCGGTACCCATCCATGTCATACCGTTCTTCTACATCTGCTGGCACCGTCCGTCCAGAGTCACGCCTAAGGTCAACCCAGCCAGAGCCCATAATGGCTTGCGGCTGCACATGTAAGCTTCCGGTCAAGGGGTATCCATCCGTCTCTTCGTGGCTGGGTGAAGCTTTCCGCAAGATATCATGGCGCTTCTCCATGCATCCCGGCCATCCGTTGGTTTCTCCAGGGTGCCCGTCAACCGTCCTCCACCCATTAGTGAATTAGAAGTCCATCTTGATCTTGAAGTCATGGGGTTGTCATCATCTTGACTCTCACATCTCCCTTATGAATCTCTCAACCAACCCCGTCTACGAGCATAGCAAGGTAAACTACATCATCCCGGGCAATAGTAGCAAGGGGAGTTGGGTTCATCCTACCTCATGATACTACTCAAGACATAACTTCAAATTCTCCTATTGCATGCATGGTGGGGAGGAACAATTCTAATGCAACAAAATCATAGGTATTGTAAAACATGATCAAATGACTTGCATGGCTGACGGTCTTCAAACGCTAGTGACTCGAGATAGCAAGCTTCGCACTACGGAAATTCTATCGAAGCAAACAATAATCATATAAGCATACAAACATACAATCACTTAACATAACAGCATCCTAACATAAAACACACAAAACAATCGAACCAAAACCAAAGAAAACTCGAAGAAATCCAAGCCAACAACTAACAAGAAAATAAAATAAACTTTTTCTTTTCTGTCAATAAAAGTTCACGTTCTAAAACTACAGAAACTAATCTAGAATAAATTATAACATAGGTAAAATAAAAATTTAAAAATAACTAGAACAGCAGAAAACAACAGCAAGCTAAATAAACTAGAAAAGCTTGTTTTCGCATAATAACTATTTTTAATAAAGACTATAAATGCCCAAATAAATTCCTACTACTAGGCAAGGTCAAAACAAAGCAGTGACAAAAAGAATCACTAAAATAAAATAATCCTAACTCAATTTATAGCAGAAAAACTAACCTGACTAAAACTAATATAAAACAATTTTTAAAAACATAAGCATGCCCGAATCTAATTTTCATCAGCAACTATAGGAAATTTGCAAACTAGAGCAAAAAGAATCAACAAAAAATATTAAATAACTTAAGAGATATAGATTTTTCCAGATTGGAACTATTCTGTTTTAAAACAGAAACGAAAATAAAACTAAACAAAAACTAACGCACTAACAGGCCGAAACAGTGGGCATTCTAAAACTAAACAGCGCTCATGTGTTGAATAGGCTAATATGCGTACGGGTTAAAAAAATCGATCGGGCCGGTCTACACTAAACCAGGAACTAAACCGGAAATAAACTGTAAACTAAACCGATCTATTGAAAATAACCTAACACTTCGCTAGTCTAATCTAAGCCATGCATTGCAGATCGAACGGTGGAGGGGGTCCGGTGGCTTACAGCGGCGACGATGGACGACGGCGGCTCAGGCAACGGTGGCGGGGGTGCTCCGGTGGTCCGGGGCGGCGGCGGAGTCGTCGGGCGGGTGCGACAGCTCAAGGGGAGGTCGGGGATGGAGTCAGTGGAGCTCGGGAACGACGGAGGCGGTCGGGGCGACGGCGACTGCTCCCTGGTGAGCTGCAGCTCCGGCGAGCGGTGGTCGAGCTCGGGGGCGACGGCTTCAGCGGTTCCTGGGCGATGAGAGGATGTCAAAGAGGTGCGGAACGAACAGGAGGTTTGGGTGGTGTAGCTTGGAAGCAAGGGGGATGCTAACCGGTGGCAAACGAGGTGGCGAATCGAGGCGGCGGCGACGAGATGCGTTTGGCGAGGGCGAGAGCTACGGGTGGGGTTGAGGTTAGGGTTTTAGGGGATTCGGAAGAGGAGGGGTAGGGCTATTTATAGGACAAAGTCTTGGGCGAGGGGATAGCCCGGACTAGGGTTTTAGCAAGGGCTCGGACTCGGCCGGCGCGAGCGCGTGCGGGATACGCGCGCATGGCTTGCGGGAGGAGGAAGACGGGGTGGGGCCGGCGCGTCGGTGAGAGAGGGAGAGGAGGGTTCGGTCGGGCGACCGAAGCGGAGGTGGCTCGGGCGTGTGTCGCGCTGGGCTGGCGGCCTTGGCGCTGGTTGGGCTGCGGCCTTGCTGGCTGGGCCACCGGCCTGGCCAGCTCGGGTTTTTTTTGAATTAAGGCACAGAGAGAAAACTAAATATAGAGAAATCTAAAATATTTTTATATAGGACATATATATATCAATAAAATCAGAAAAACAAATCCTACAATGTGAACATTTTTCCAGAGGCAAAACAGAAATAAAATAAAAACATTTTTTGTAGATTCCAAATAAAATCAAATTTGAATTCAAACTTTTTTTGGGCAATATTTTCTTCTGACATTTTTCTTTGGAGTGTCATGTTTACTCCTCTCATACTTTTGCTCGTATTATTCAGGTATTTTTGAAATAAATTTCAATTGCCAAAATCAAATTCAAATTCAAATAAAACTCAAATGCCTCTGAAATTTCCAAGTGCCACTCAATTCAAACAAAATGCATAGATGCTTAGCTAAAAATTGTAAAACATTCCAAATTGAAAATTTGGGATGTTACAAACCTACCCACCTTAAGATGAATCTCGCCCTCGAGATTCGGGTTGGCTATCAAATAGGTGCTCGTGGTCTCGGCGGAGATCTTCTTCTCGCTCCTAGGTGGCTTCCTCCTCGGAATGATGACTCCACAGAACCTTACAAAACTTGATGATCTTGCTGCGGGTAACTCTATTCGCAGTCTCGAGAATTCTGACGGGTATCTCCTCATAAGTCAGATCACTGTCGAGCTGTATGGCCTCTAGGGGCACTGTGTCTCTCAAAGGAATATCGGCCATCTCAGCATGGCATTTCTTCAGCTGGGAAACATGGAAGACATCGTGAACTCCTAACAATCCTTCCGGCAATTCCAGCTTGTATGCAACTTCTCCTCTGCGTTTGAGGATTTTGTAGGGGCCTATAAACCGGGGTGCTAACTTTCCTTTAACACCGAACCTCTTGACTCCTCGAAGTGGGGACACGCGGAGATATGCTCGGTCTCCAACTTCATACTTTACCTCCTTGTGTTTACTGTCGGCATAACTCTTCTATCTCGACTGGGCTATCTTGATTCTATCTCGAATCAGCTTGACCTTCTCTTCGGAGTCTCGAATAAGATCGGGACCAAAAAGTTTTCGGTCTCCAATACCATCCCACAGCAATGGTGTTCTGCACCTCCTTCCGTATAGAGCTTCGAAAGGGGCCATCTTTAGACTGGTCTGATAGCTGTTATTGTACAAGAACTCTGCATATGGCAAATTGTCATCCCAGCTAGACCCGTAGTCTAGTGCACAGGCTCTCAACATGTCTTCCAAAATCTGGTTGACTCTTTCGGTCTGTCCATCTGTCTGCGGATGAAAAGCTGTATTGAACTCCAGCCTCGTACCCAAGGTTTCATGCAACTGATTCCAAAACTTTGAGGTAAATTGTGTTCCTCTATCTGACACAATACTCCTCGGAACTCCATGCAGACATACGATCCTGGTCATGTATATCTTGGCTAACTTAGCACTAGTATATGTGGTCTTCACGGGAATGAAATGAGCTACCTTGGTCAAGCGATCAACCACTACCCAGATAGAATCATAACCTGAACGGGTCCTGGGTAATCCTGTGATAAAATCCATTCCAAGTTTTTCCCATTTCCACTCAGGAATCGGTAGTGGTTGAAGTAACCCTGCCGGCTTCTGATGCTCCGCCTTTACTCACTAACAAACATCGCATACTGCTACGTACTCGGCAATATCCTTCTTCATACCTGTCCACCAGAAACTTTCCTTCAAGTCCAGATACATCTTGGTGTTGCCTGGGTGAATCGAGTACGGTGAGTCATGGGCCTCCTGAAGAATTAACTTCCTGACCTCTGGGTCATTAGGCACATAGATACGATCCTCGAACCATAAAGTTCCGTGTTCATCCTCAAGAAAACCTTTAGCCTTTCCGTTACTCATCTTTTCCTTTATCTCTGCAATTTCCTTGTCTGTCTTCTGCGCTTTACAGATCTTTTCGGTCAGAGTGGACTGAATATCCAAGGTGGCGACAAATCCTCTTGGTACTATTTCCAATCGGAGATCTCTGAGATCGTCGGCTAAATTCTGAGGTAATCCTCCAGCTATGAGGGTGTTCACATGGCTTTTACGGCTCAAGGCATCTGCTACAACATTTGCTTTCCCTGGGTGATAATGCAATCTCATATCATAGTCCTTGATCAATTCAAGCCATCTCCTTTGTCTGAGGTTCAACTCCTTCTGCGTGAAAATGTACTTCAAGCTCTTATGATCCGTGTAAACATCACAACTATTTCCGACAAGGAAATGTCTCCACGTCTTGAGTGCGTGCACTACGGCTGCTAACTCCAAATCGTGTGTGGCATAATTCATCTCGTGAGGTCGTAGCTGTCTGGAGGTATAAGCTACAACTTTTCCTTCCTGCATGAGCACTCCTCCGAGCCCTTGACGAGAAGCGTCACAATACACCTGGTAATCCTTGTGTATGTCCGGCAAAATGAGTACTGGGGCTGTAACCAGACGTTTCTTCAACTCCTGAAAACTAGCTTCACAATCCTCGGTCCAAATGTACTTGTTTCCTTCTTCAACAGCTCGGTCATGGGTTTAGCAATCTTGGAGAAATTCTCAATAGATCTCCGATAATATCCTGCGAGTCCGAGAAAACTACGGATCTCCTTGACTGAGGTGGGGGATTGCCAGTTGGTGACCGATTCAACCTTGGTGGGGTCAACTGCTATTCCTTCTCCTGAAATAACATGTCCAAGGAATCCGACTTCCTTCAACCAAAATTCACATTTGCTGAACTTGGCATATAACTGATGTTCTCGGAGTTTCTCCAGGACTAGACGCAGATGTTCCTTGTGCTCTTCCTCGCTCTTGGAGAAAACCAATATGTCATCGATGAACACCACGACAAACTTGTCCAGATATTCCATAAATACCTTGTTCATCATGCTCATGAAATACATAGGGGCATTAGTCAATCCGAATGACATGACGGTATACTCATATAAACCATACCTGGTGGTGAAGGCTGTTTTGGGTATATCCTGTTCACGAATCTTCAGCTGATGATACCCTGATCGAAGATCGATCTTGGAAAATACTTTGGCTCCGACTAGCTGATCAAATAAATCATTAATCATCGGTAGAGGGTACTTATTCTTGATGGTCACGTCGTTCAATGAACGATAATCTACAACCATTCTCAGGGTTCCATCCTTCTTCTCTACCAAAAGAACTGGGGCTCCCCAAGGTGACGAACTTGGGCGAATATATCCTTTCTCCAATAATTCCTTGATCTGCTCCTTGATCTCTTCCAAATCATTCGGGGGCATCTGATACGGTCTCTTGGATATTGGGGTTGTGCCAGGTAATAACTCGATCAAAAATTCTATTTCTCTATCCGGTGGCATTCCTGGTAATTCTTCCGGAAATACATCCGGAAAATCTTGTACTACAGGCACTTCCTCCTGAACCACTCCCGTGAGGGAATTCACCCGCTTCTTTATCGGTGTGCGTCTGGATACATACTTGATCCTCTTCTGCTCCGGGGTGGTGAGCAAAATCGTCTTGCGGGCACAGTCGATGTTCCCTTCAAACTTCGTCAACCAGTCCATGCCTAGGATCACGTCCAATCCCTGGGATTCTAAGACTATGAGGTCTACGGGAAAATCATGATTTCCGATGCTGAGGGTTGAATGACAGCCTAAGCCTGCCATCATCTCTCCTCCTGGAGAAGTGACTTGGATCGGGGTTCTAAGGGTCCTAGTGGGCAACCCGTACTTTTCCATAACTACCCTTGATATGAATGAATGCGTTGCACCGGAATCAAAGAGTACCAATACTAGATGTTAATTTAATAAAAACTTACCAACCACAGTTTTTGGCTGATCATAGATGTCCTCCACGTCAATGTGATTCACCTGAGCACGAGGAAATGGGTTGGGCTTCTTTGCTGAGCTTCCATTGCCGTTGCCGTTCCCATTCCTCTGCTTGGCCTCTGGACAATCGGTGGCGTAGTGTCCTGTCTTCTGGCACTTGAAACAGGTGATATGACTCAGATCCTTCTGAGTCGGAGCAGGACGGTGCTGGTTGCCGTTGCCTCCATTGCCTGACTTGGGGTTGTTGTTGTGGTTGCGATTGTTCCCATTCCCTCCATGGTTATGTCCTCCATGATTGTGTCCTCCATGGGTGTGATGGTTATGTCCTCCCGAGTATGGGGCATAGCGGGGCTTCTGCTGAGCTCCGGAGTTGTACTTTCCCTGGCTATATTTCCGCTTGCGGCTTTCAATCTGCTGCTGCTTGCCTTCAAGTATAGTGGCCTTGTCTACCAGCTCCTCGTAGTTGTTGAAAGTAGCCACCATTAGCTGCATTCCTAGCTCATCATTGAGTCCCTCAAGAAACTTCTCCTGTTTTGCGGCATCTGTGGCCACGTCATCTGGGGCGTATCGAGATAATTTGTTGAACTCATCCACATACTGCCCCACAGTACGGTTCCCCTGGCGTAAGTTGCGGAACTCACGCTTCTTCAGACTCATGGCTCCAACTGAGACATGCGCAGTGCGGAAAGCCCGCTGGAACTGATCCCATGTCATGGTGGCGACCGGATAAGTGGCGGTGTAGTTTTCCCACCAAGAGGCTGCAGGTCCATTCAGTTGATGTGCGGCAAAACGCACCTTCTCAGCATCTGTGCATCCAGCAGTTGTTAGATCCCTTCCGATCTTGCGGAGCCAATCATCAGCTACAATCGGCTCAGTGCTACTAGAGAACACTGGCGGATTCAGCCTTAGGAATCGGGTCAGGTTATCGACAGGGGGTGGTGGCGGTGGATTGTTGTTGTTGTTGCCTTGGTTTTGGATGAGCATTTGCATTAAGGCATTCTGCTGTTGAATCAGCTGGGTGAGCTCCGGCGGGAAAGTGAAACCGGGGTCACGTCTCGGAGGCATCTGGTGTTATGGAGTGGATGAGAAATTAGAATAGAACAAGGGTCTAATGAGAAAATAGCACTACCCAAATGAATGCACAAACACAATCACACCAATCATTTATTCATTCATCTCAAGCAAGGTTCAAACTCGGATTACAAGATCTCACGACTAATCGAAAATAACGGCCTAACTGATCGACGAAAATAAAATAACATGGCGGTCGACTAAATGTCTTCATCAATTATCCCTGCGTCCTCTGGTGCGTCGTCCTCTGGTGCGGCGTCTCCTCTTGCGGCTTCCTTCGGTGGAGCTCTCTTCATAATCCTGGTCATTGCTCACGAGAGGTCCATCATCTCCACTTGGGAAAAGGTCTTCTCCCAGATCCATCTTCTCCTCCAGTGTGGCAATATATTTCTTCCGGTCCTCGAGTCTTTCCATAAAATCCTTGACTTCATCCTCATGCTCATAGTGGGCTTCACGTGCTGCATCCTCTAGTTCAATTTCACGAAGATGCAACTTTTGGACCGTCTTCAAGCTCCTGCGCATCTGAATCTCTAGAGCCCTGATGTGAGCCTCCAAGTCTTGGACATATGAGCGGACGGAGTCGTCATCTATGGTGCGGATAATCTCTCCATCTGCAGTCCTGCGAGAAATCATGGTGTGGTCTGATCCAACAAGCTCGGTCCTGTATTCCTCCTGGATGCGTCCAAGTGCACTATGAACTGCTATGTCTCTCCCGAGTATCCAAGTGGGAGCAGTGAACTTGAAGTCAACGGGCGCTGAGAGGCTTCCGAAAGTTCTCCCTGGTATGTGCACCTTAATCCTATAACGACGGTCTTCTGGAAATGCCATGATAGGGGTCCCGGTGATAGACGGCAGAGCAATCTTCAATTCCTTGGTGATCTGGACCAACCTCCTGCCGAAAAGCATTGTCTCATCTGGCTGGCAAAACTCCGGGAGCAGAACTGGGATGAACTTGACGGCCATCTAGAATGTTGAAATCGGAGAGAAGTCAGAAATGAACAGGGGAGTATTACGGAATGATAAGGACATAAAATAAAATAGTTTCTTCCTATGGCTTTCCGATCCTAGGGGTTACGTCCTACGGTCAGCGTGTGCTCTGAATACCATCTCTGTAGCGACCCGACCCAAAATCGGTCAAGTCTCTGTGTAGCTGTACCATCCCAAGATCATGCTGGCACACACAGTACATTGATGAAAAGATTCAAAGTTCAATCACACCTGAATTTATTACACGATTCTCATATCGAGTCTTTATTACATCATAATAAATTCGGCCGAAGGCCAACTCATGAGAAATAAACTAAATAAGCTGCGGAAGCATAGACGAGTAGCGAGTCCATCCGACTCCATAGGGCAATCGCCAAGCGTGGATCGTAGCCTCACTCCTGGTCGGAAAACTCCTCTGCAACATGAGACGTTGCAGCCGTGTAGGTCAGCATTTTGAATATGCTGGCAAGTCATAGAGAGAACAACAATAATAAGGCTAACACTATATGCAATTTGGCTGTGGGGCTCTAAGTTTTATGTTTTTGCGAAAAAGCCAGTTTTTCCCTACAGCAAAGGACTTGCTTACAATTACTACAAAATGTTGGTAGTTATTGAGATGGTTCCGCCAACCAATGTCTCATTCCCAATTATTAATTAACCCCTCAATTAATTTATTTGTTCGGTGTTGAGATTTCTGAAATACTCCAGTTTCCAGAGGCTCATTTGTCCGTAACCGGGGACACGGCTAATCGATTAGGTTGTTACTCTGCAGAGTCTTGTGCACTTTACCCGCAAAGAATCGTTCCCTCCTTTATGTCCTCGCCCTGCCTGGTGTTTGAAGACGGGATGAACGGAACAGGGTCTTTTGTAGAGTTTCTCTGAGCACTGTCGTACCCATCCATGTCCTACCGTTCATCTACATCTGCTGGCACCGTCCGTCCAGAGTCACGCCTAAGGTCAACCCAGCCAGAGCCCATAATGGCTTGCGGCTGCACAGGTAAGCTTCCGGTCAAGGGGTATCCATCCGTCTCTTCGTGGCTGGGTGAAGCTTTCCGCAAGATGTCATGGCGCTTCTCCATGCATCCCGGCCATCCGCTGGTTTCTCCAGGGTGCCCGTCAACCGTCCTCCACCCAGTAGTGAATTTGAAGTCCATCTTGAGCTTGAAGTCATGGGGTTGTCATCATCTTGACTCTCACATCTCCCTTATGAATCACTCAACCAACCCCGTCTACGAGCATAGCAAAATAAACTACATCGTCCCGGGCAATGGTAACAAGGGGAATTGGGTTCATCCTACCTCATGATACTACTCAAGACATAACTTAAAATTCTCCTACTGCATGCATGGTGGGGAGGAACAATTCTAATGCAACAAAATCATAGGTATTGTAAAACATGATCAAATGACTTGCCTGGCTGACGGTCTTCAAACGCTAGTGACTCGAGATAGCAAGCTTCGCACTCCGGAAATTCTATCGAAGCAAACAATAATCATATAAGCATACAAACATACAATCACTTAACATAACAGCATGCTAACATAAAACACACAAACAATCGAACCAAAACCAAATAAAACTCGAAGAAATTCAAGCCAACAACTAACAAGAAAATAAAATAAACTTTTTCTTTTCTGTAAATAAAAGTTCACGTTCTAAAACTACAGAAACTAATCTAGAATAAATTATAACATAGGTAAAATAAAAATTAAAAAATAACTAGAACAGCAGAAAACAACAGCAAGCTAAATAAACTAGAAAAGCTTGTTTTCGCATATTTTTAATAAAGACTATAAATGCCCAAATAAATTCCTACTACTAGGCAAGGTCAAAACAAAGCAGTGACAAAAAGAATCACTAAAATAAAATAATCCTAACTCAATTTATAGCAGAAAAACTAATCTGAATAAAACTAATATAAAACAATTTTTAAAAACCTAAACATGGCCGAATCTAATTTTCTACAGCAACTATAGGAAATTTGCAAACTAGAGTAAAAAGAATCAACACAAAATATTAAATAACTTAAGAGATATAGATTTTTCAAGATTGGAACTATTCTGTTTTAAAACAGAAACGAAAATAAAACTAAACAAAAACTAACGCGCTAACAGGACGAAACAGTGGCCGTTCTAAAACTAAACAGCGCTCATGTGTTGAATACGCTAATACGCGTACGGGTTAAAAAAAACGATCGGGCCGGTCTACACTAAACCAGGAACTAAACCGGAAATAAACCATAAACTAAACCGATCTATTGAAAATAACCTAACCCTTCGCTAGTCTAATCTAAGCCGTGCATTGCAGATCGAACGGTGGAGGGGGTCCGGTGGCTTACAGCGGCGACTATGGACGACGGCGGCTCGGGTGACGGTGGCGGGGGTGCTCCGGTGGTCCGGGGCGGTGGCAGAGTCGTCGGGCGGGTGCGGGTGCTCGAGGGGAGGTCGGGGATGGAGTCACTGGAACTCGGGAACGACGGAAGCGGTCGGGGTGACGACGACTGCTCCCTGGTGAGCTGCAGCTCCGGCGAGCGGCGGTCGAGCTCGAGGGCGACGGCTTCAGCGGTTCCTGGGCGATGAGAGGATGTCAAAGAGGTGCGGAACGAACAGGAGGTTCGGGTGGTGTAGCTTGGAAGCAAGGGGGATGATCACCGGTGGCAGACGAGGCGGCGAACCGAGGTGGCGGCGGCGAGATGCGTTTGGCGAGGACGAGAGCTACGGGTGGGGTTGAGGTTAGGGTTTTAGGGGATTCGGAAGAGGAGGGGTAGGGCTATTTATAGGACAAAGTCTTGGGCGAGGGGATAGCTCGGACTAGGGTTTTAGCAAGGGCTCGGACTCGGCCGGCGCGAGCGCGTGCGGGATACGCGCGCATGGCTTGCGGGAGGAGGAAGACGGGGTGGGGCCGGTGCGTCCGTGAGAGAGGGAGAGGACGGTTCGGTCGGGCGACCGAAGCGGAGGTGGCTCGGGCGTGTGCCACGCTGGGCTGGCGGCCTTGGCGCTGGTTGGGCTGCGGCCTTGCTGGCTGGGCCGCCGGCCTGGCCAGCTCGGGGTTTTTTTTGAATTAAGGCACAGAGAGAAAACTAAATATAGAGAAATCTAAAATATTTTTATATAGGACATATATATATATCAATAAAATCAGAAAAATAAATCCTACAATGTGAACATTTTTCCAGAGGCAAAACAGAAATAAAATAAAAACATTTTTTGTAGATTCCAAATAAAATCAAGTTTGAATTCAAACTTTTTTTTGGGCAATATTTTCTTCTGACATTTTTCTTTGGAGTGTCATGTTTACTCTTCTCATACTTTTGCCCGAGTATTTGTCAGGTATTTTTGAAATAAATTTCAATTGCCAAAATCAAATTCAAATTCAAATAAAACTCAAATGCCTCTGAAATTTCCAAGTGCCACTCAATTCAAACAAAATGCATAGATGCTTAGCTAAAAATTGTAAAACATTCCAAATTGAAAATTTGGGATGTTACAAACCTACCCACCTTAAGATGAATCTCGCCCTCGAGATTCGGGTTGGCTAGCAAATAGGTGCGCGTGGTCTCGGTGGAGATCTTCTTCTCGCTCCCAGGTGGCTTCCTCCTCAGAATGATGACTCCACAGAACCTTGCAAAACTTGATGATCTTGCTGCGGGTAACTCTGTTCGTAGTCTCGAGAATTCTGACGGGTATCTCCTCATAAGTCAGATCACTGTCGAGTTGTATGGCCTCTAGGGGCATTGTGTCTCTCAAAGGAATATCGGCCATCTCAGCATGGCATTTCTTCAGCTGGGAAACATGGAAGACATCGTGAACTCCTGACAATCCTTCCGGCAATTCCAGCTTGTATTTAACTTCTCCTCTGCGTTCGAGGATTTTGTAGGGGCCTATAAACCGGGGTGCTAACTTTCCTTTAACACCGAACCTCTTGACTCCTCGAAGTGGGGACACGCGGAGATATGCTCGGTCTCCAACTTCATACTTTACCTCCTTGCGTTTACTGTCGGCATAACTCTTCTGTCTCGACTGGGCTATCTTGATTCTATCTCGAATCAGCTTGACCTTCTCTTCGGGGTCTCGGATAAGATCGGGACCAAAAAGTTTTCGGTCTCCAACACCATCCCACAGCAATGGTGTTCTGCACCTCCTTCGTATAGAGCTTCGAAAGGGGCCATCTTTAGACTGGTCTGATAGCTGTTGTTGTACAAGAACTTTTCATATGGCAAATTGTCATCCCAGCTAGACCCGTAGTCTAGCGCACAGGCTCTCAACATGTCTTCCAGAATCTGGTTGACTCTTTCGGTCTGTCCATCTGTCTGCGGATGAAAAGGTGTATTGAACTCTAGCCTCGTACCCAAGGTTTCATGCCACTGATTCCAAAACTTTGAGGTAAATTGTGTTCCTCTATCTGACACAATACTCCTCGGAACTCCATGCAGACATACGATCCTGGTCATGTATATCTTGGCTAACTTAGCACTAGTATATGTGGTCTTCACGGGAATGAAATGAGCTACCTTGGTCAAGCGATCAACCACTACCCAGATAGAATCATAACCTGAACGGGTCCTGGGTAATCCTGTGATAAAATCCATTCCAAGTTTTTCCCATTTCCACTCAGGAATCGGCAGTGGTTGAAGTAACCCTGCCGGCTTCTGATGCTCCGCCTTTACTCGCTGACAAACATCCCATACTGCTACGTACTCGGCAATATCCTTCTTCATACCTGTCCACCAGAAACTTTCCTTCAAGTCCAGATACATCTTGGTGTTGCCTGGGTGAATCGAGTACGGTGAGTCATGGGCCTCCTGAAGAATTAACTTCCTGACCTCTGGGTCATTAGGCACATAGATACGATTCTCGAACCATAAAGTTCCGTGTTCATCCTCACGAAAACCTTTAGCCTTTCCGTTACTCATCTTTTCCTTTATCTCTGCAATTTCCTTGTCCGTCTTCTGCGCTTCACGGATCTTTTCGGTCAGAGTGGACTGAATACCCAAGGTGGCGACAAATCCTCTTGGTACTATTTCCAATCGGAGATCTCTGAGATCGTCGGCTAAATTCTGAGGTAATCCTCCAGCTATGAGGGTGTTCACATGGCTTTTACGGCTCAAGGCATCTGCTACAACATTTGCTTTCCCTGGGTGATAATGCAATCTCATATCATAGTCCTTGATCAATTCAAGCCATCTCCTTTGTCTGAGGTTCAACTCCTTCTGCGTGAAAATGTACTTCAAGCTCTTATGATCCGTGTAAACATCACAACTATTTCCGACAAGGAAATGTCTCCACGTCTTGAGTGCGTGCACTACGGCTGCTAACTCCAAATCGTGTGTGGCATAATTCATCTCATGAGGTCGTAGATGTCTGGAGGTATAAGCTACAACTTTTCCTTCCTGCATGAGCACTCCTCTGAGCCCTTGACGAGAAGCGTCACAATACACCTGATAATCCTTGTGTATTTTCGGCAAAATGAGTACTGGGGCTGTAACCAGACGTTTCTTCAACTCCTGAAAACTAGCTTCACACTCCTCGGTCCAAATGTACTTGGTTTCCTTCTTCAACAGCTCGGTCATGGGTTTAGCAATCTTGGAGAAATTCTCAATAAATCTCCGATAATATCCTGCGAGTCCAAGAAAACTGCGGATCTCCTTGACTGAGGTGGGGGATTGCCAGTTGGTGACCGATTCAACCTTGGTGGGGTCGACCGCTATTCGTTCTCCTGAAATAACATGTCCGAGGAATCCGACTTCCTTCAACCAAAATTCACATTTGCTGAACTTGGCATATAACTGATGTTCTCGGAGTTTCTCCAGGACTAGACGCAGATGTTCCTTGTGCTCTTCCTCGCTCTTGGAGAAAACCAATATGTCATCGATGAACACCACGACAAACTTGTCCAGATATTCCATAAATACCTTGTTCATCATGCTCATGAAATACGCAGGGGCATTAGTCAATCTGAATGACATGACGGTATACTCATATAACCCATACCTGGTGGTGAAGGCTGTTTTGGGTATATCCTATTCACGAATATTCAGCTGATGATACCCTGATCGAAGATCGATCTTGGAAAATACTTTGGCTCCGACTAGCTGATCAAATAAATCATTAATCATCGGTAGAGGGTACTTATTCTTTATGGTCACGTTGTTCAATGAACGATAATGTACAACCATTCTCAGGGTTCCATCCTTCTTCTCTACCAAAAGAACTGGGGCTCCCCAAGGTGACGAACTTGGGCGAATATATCCTTTCTCCAATAATTCCTTGATCTGCTGCTTGATCTCTTCCAAATCATTCGGGGGCATCCGATAAGGTCTCTTGGATATTGGGGCTGTGCCAGGTAATAACTCGATCAAAAATTCTATTTCTCTATCTGGTGGCATTCCTGGTAATTCTTCCGGAAATACATCCAGAAAATCTTGTACTACAGGCACTTCCTCCTGAACCACTCCCGTGAGGGAATTCACCCGCTTCTTTATCGGTGTGCGTCTGGATACATACTTGATCCTCTTCTGCTCCGGGGTGGTGAGCAAAATCGTCTTGCGGGCACAGTCGATGTTCCCTTCAAACTTCGTCAACCAGTCCATGCCTAGGATCACGTCCAATCCCTGGGATTCTAAGACTATGAGGTCTACGGGAAAATCATGATTTCCGATGCTGAGGGTTGAATGACAGCCTAAGCCTGCCATCATCTCTCCTCCTGGAGAAGTGACTTGGATCGGGGTTCTAAGGGTCCTAGTGGGCAACCCATACTTTTCCATAACTACCCTTGATATGAATGAATGCGTTGCACCGGAATCAAAGAGTACCAATACTGGACGTGAGTTTAATAAAAACTTACCAACCACAGTGTCTGGCTGATCATAGACGTCCTCCACGTCAATGTGATTCACCTGAGCATGAGGAAAAGGGTTGGGCTTCTTTGCTGAGCTTCCATTGTCGTTGTCGTTCCCATTCCTCTGCTTGGCCTCTGGACAATCGGTGGCGTAGTGTCCTGTCTTCTGGCACTTGAAACAGGTGATATGACTCAGATCCTTCTGAGTCAGAGCAGGACGGTGCTGGTTGCCGTTGCCTCCATTGCCTGACTTGGGGTTGTTGTTGTGGTTGCGATTGTTCCCATTCCCTCCATGGTTATGTCCTCCATGATTGTGTCCTCCATGGGTGTGATGGTTATGTCCTCCCGAGTATGGGGCATAGCGGGGCTTCTGCTGAGCTCCGGAGTTGTACTTTCCCTGGCTATATTTCCGCTTGCGGCTTTCAATCTGCTGCTGCTTGCCTTCAAGTATAGTGGCCTTGTCTACCAGCTCCTGGTAGTTGTTGAAGTAGCCACCATTAGCTGCATTCCCAGCTCATCATTGAGTCCCTCAAGAAACTTCTCCTGTTTTGCGGCATCTGTGGCCACGTCATCTGGGGCATATCGAGATAATTTGTTGAACTCCTCCACATATTGCCCTACAGTACGGTTCCCCTGGCGTAAGTTGCGGAACTCACGCTTCTTCAGACTCATGGCTCCAGCTGAGACATGCGCAGTGCGGAAAGCCCGCTGGAACTGATCCCATGTCATGGTGGCAACCGGATAAGTGGCGGTGTAGTTTTCCCACCAAGAGGCTGCAGGTCCATTCAGTTGATGTGCGGCAAAACGCACCTTCTCAGCATCTGTGCATCCAGCAGTTGTTAGATCCCTTCCGATCTTGCGGAGCCAATCATCAGCTACAATCGGCTCGGTGCTACTAGAGAACACCGGCGGATTTAGCCTTAGGAACCGGGTCAGGTTATCGACAGGGGGTGGTGGCGGTGGATTGTTGTTGTTGTTGCCTTGGTTTTGGATGAGCATTTTCATTAAGGCATTCTGCTGTTGAATCAGCTGGGTGAGCTCCGGCGGGAAAGTGAAACCGGGGTCACGTCTCGGAGGCATCTGGTGTTATGGAGTGGATGAGAAATTAGAATAGAACAAGGGTCTAATGAGAAAATAGCACTACCCAAATGAATGCACAAACACAATCACACCAATCATTTATTCATTCATCTCAAGCAAGGTTCAAACTCGGATTACAAGATCTCACGACTAATCGAAAATAACGGCCTAACTGATTGAAGAAAATAAAATAACATGGCGATCGACTAAATGTCTTCATCAATTATCCCTGCGTCCTCTGGTGCGTCGTCCTCTGGTGCGGCTTCTCCTCTTGCGGCTTCCTTCGGTGGAGCTCTCTTCATAATCCTGGTCATTGCTCATGAGAGGTCCATCATCTCCACTTGGGAAAAGGTCTTCTCCCAGATCCATCTTCTCCTCCAGTGTGGCAATATATTTCTTCCGGTCCTCGAGACTTTCCATAAAATCCTTGGCTTCATCCTCATGCTCATAGTGGGCTTCACGTGCTGCATCCTCTAGTTCAATTTCATGAAGATGCAACTTTTGGACCGTCTTCAAGCTCCTGCGCATCTGAATCTCTAGAGCCCTGATGTGAGCCTCCAAGTCTTGGACATATGAGCGGATGGAGTCGTCATCTATGGTGCGGATAATCTCTCCATCTGCAGTCCTGCGAGAAATCATGGTGTGGTCTGATCCAACAAGCTCGGTCCTATATTCCTCCTGGATGCGTCCAAGTGCACTATGAACTGCTATGAATCTCCCGAGTATCCAAGTGGGAGCAGTGAACTTGAAGTCAACGAGCGCTGAGAGGCTTTCGAAAGTTCTCCCTGGTATGTGCACCTTAATCCTATAACGACGGTCTTCTGGAAATGCCATGATAGGGGTCCCGGTGATAGACGGCAGAGCAATCTTCAATTCCTTGGTGATCTAGACCAGCCTCCTGCCGAAAAGCATTGTCTCATCTGGCTGGCAAAACTCCGGGAGCAGAACTGGGATGAACTTGACGGCCATCTAGAATGTTGAAATCGGAGAGAAGTCAGAAATGAACAGGGGAGTATTACGGAATGATAAGGACATAAACTAAAATAGTTTCTTCCTATGGCTTTCCGATCCTATGGGTTACGTCCTACGGTCAGCGTGTGCTCTGAATACCATCTCTGTAGCGACCCGACCCAAAATCGGTCAAGTCTCTGTGTAGTTGTACCATCCCAAGATCATGCTGGCACACACAGTACATTGATGAAAAGATTCAAAGTTCAATCACACCTGAATTTATTACACGATTCTCATATTGAGTCTTTATTACATCATAATAAATTCGGCCGAAGGCCAACTCATGAGAAATAAACTAAATAAGTTGCGGAAGCATAGACGAGTAGCGAGTCCATCCGACTCCATAGGGCAATTGCAAAGCGTATATCGTAGCCTCACTCCTGGTCGGAAAACTCCTCTGCAATATGAGACATTGCAGTCGTGTAGGTCAGCATTTAGAATATGCTGGCAAGTCATAGACAAAACAACAATAATAAGGCTAACACTATATGCAATTTGGCTGTGGGGCTCTAAGTTTTATGTTTTTGCGAAAAAGCCAGTTTTTCCCTACAGCAAAGGACTTGCTTACAATTACTACAAAATGTTGGTAGTTATTGAGATGGTTCCACCAACCAATGTCTCATTCCCAATTATTAATTTAACACCTCAATTAATTTATTTGTTCGGTGTTGAGATTTCTGAGATACTCCAGTTTCCAGAGGCTCATTTGTCCGTAACCGGGGACACGGCTAATCGATTAGGTTGTTACTCTGCAGAGTCTTGTGCACTTTACCCGCAAAAATCGTTCCCTCCTTTATGTCCTCGCACTGCCGGGTGTTTGAAGATGGGATGAACGAAACAGGGTCTTTCGTAGAGTTTCTCTGAGCACTGTCGTACCCATCCATGTCCTACCATTCTTCTACATCTGCTGGCACCGTCCGTCCAGAGTCACGCCTAAGGTCAACCCAGCCAGAGCCCATAATGGCTTGCGGCTGCACATGTAAGCTTCCGGTCAAGGGGTATCCATCCGTCTCTTCGTGGCTGGGTGAAGCTTTCCGCAAGATGTCATGGCGCTTCTCCATGCATCCCGGCCATCCGCTGGTTTCTCCAGGGTGCCCGTCAACCGTCCTCCACCCAGTAGTGAATTAGAATTCCATCTTGATCTTGAAGTCATGGGGTTGTCATCATCTTGACTCTCACATCTCCCTTATGAATCTCTCAACCAACCCCGTCTACGAGCATAGCAACGTAAACTACATCGTCCCGGGCAATAGTAGCAAGGGGAGTTGGGTTCATCCTACCTCATGATACTACTCAAGACATAACTTCAAATTCTCCTACTGCATGCATGGTGGGGAGGAACAATCTAATGCAACAAAAATCATAGTATTGTAAAACATGATCAAATGACTTGCCTGGCTGACGGTCTTCAAATGCTAGTGACTCGCGATAGCAAGCTTCGCACTCCTGGAAATTCTATCGAGTCAAACAATAGCAACAAATAAGTATTTCACTAATAACATATCAGCAAGCTGAAAGGAAAACACACAAACTCAAACCAAAATCAAGAAAACTCGAGAAAACAAAATTCAAGGTTTCCATCACATCACGCAACACAAAGAAATAGTTTACCTAACTTTTAAACCCAAATGGTTTAAAATAAAATAAACTTTTTCTTTTCTGTAAATAAAAGTTCACGTTCTAAAACTACAGAAACTAATCTAGAATAAATTATAACATAGGTAAAATAAAAATTTAAAAATAACTAGAACAGCAGAAAACAACAGCAAGCTAAATAAACTAGAAAAGCTTGTTTTCGCATAAAAACTATTTTTAATAAAGACTATAAATGCCCAAATAAATTCCTACTACTAGGCAAGGTCAAAACAAAGCAGTGACAAAAAGAATCACTAAAATATAATAATCCTAACTCAATTTATAGCAGAAAAACTAATCTGACTAAAACTAATATAAAACAATTTGTAAAAAACTAAACATGGCCGAATCTAATTTTCTACAGCAACTATAGGAAATTTGCAAACTAGAGCAAAAAGAATCAACAAAAAATATTAAATAACTTAAGAGATATAGATTTTTCAAGATTAGAACTATTCTGTTTTAAAACAGAAACGAAAATAAAACTAAACAAAGACTAACGCGCTAACAGGCCAAAACAGTGGCCGTTCTAAAACTAAACAGCGCTCATGTGTTGAATAGGCTAATATGCGTACGGGTTAAAAAAACCGATCGGGCCGGTCTACACTAAACCAAGAACTAAACCGGAAATAAACCGTAAACTAAACCGATCTATTGAAAATAACCCAACCCTTCGCTAGTCTAATCTAAGCCGGGCATTGCAGATCGAATGGTGGAAGGGGTCTGGTGGCTTACAGCGGCGACGATGGACGACGGCGGCTCGGGCGATGGTGGGGGTTCTCCGATGGTCCGGGCGGCGGCGAGTCGTCGGGCGGTGCGGCAGCTCGAGGGAGGTCGGGATGGAGTCAGTGGAACTCGGGAACGACGGAGGCGGTCGGGGCGACAGCGACTGCTCCTTGGTGAGCTGCAGCTCTGGCGAGCGGTAGTCGAGCTCGGGGGCGACGGCTTCGGCGGTTCCTGGGTGATGAGAGGATGTGAAAGAGGTGCAGAACGAACAGGAGGTTCGGGTGGTGTAGCTTGGAAGCAAGGGGGATACTCACCGTGGCAGGCGGGGCGGCGAACCGAGGCGGCGGGGCGAGATGCGTTTGGCGAGGGCGAGAGCTACGGGTGGTGAGGTTAGGGTTTTAGCGGATTCGGAAGAGGAGGGGTAGGGCTATTTATAGGACAAAGTCTTGGGCGAGGGGATAACTCGGACTAGGGTTTTAGCGAGGGCTCGGACTCGGCCGGCGCGAGCGCGTGCGGGATACGCGCGCATAGCTTGCGGGAGGAGGAAGACGGGGTGGGGCCAGCGCGTCGGTGAGAGAGGGAGAGGAGGGTTCGGTCGGGCGACTGAAGCAGAGGTGGCTCGGGCGTGTGCCGCACTGGGCTGGCGGCCTTGGCGCTGGTTGGGCTGCGGCCTTGCTGGCTGGGCCGCCGGCCTGGCCAGCTCGGGTTTTTTTTTGAATTAAGGCAGAGAGAGAAAACTAAATATAGAGAAATCTAAAATATTTTTATATAGGACATATATATATCAATAAAATCAGAAAAATAAATCCTACAACATGAACATTTTTCCAGAGGCAAAATAGAAATAAAATAAAAACATTTTTTGTAGATTCCAAATAAAATCAAATTTGAATTCAAACTTTTTTTTGGCAATATTTTCTTCTGACATTTTTCTTTGGAGTGTCATGTTTACTCCTCTCATACTTTTGCTCGAGTATTTTTCAGGTATTTTTGAAATAAATTTCAATTGCCAAAACCAAATTCAAATTCAAATAAAACTCAAATGCCTCTGAAATTTCCAAGTGCCACTCAATTCAAACAAAATGCATAGATGCTTAGCTAATAATTGTAAAACATTCCAAATTGAAAATTTGGGATGTTACAGAGGGCTTCTACATCAACACCATAGCCTCTCCGATGATGTGTGAGTAGTTTACCACAGACCTTCGGGTCCATAGTTATTAGCTAGATGGCTTCTTCTCTCTCTTTCGTTCTCAACACAAAGTTCTCATCGATGTTCTTGGAGATCTATTTGATGTAATACTTTTTGCGGTGTGTTTGCCGAGATCCGATGAATTGTGGACTTATGATCAAGTTTATCTATGAATAATATTTGTTTCTTCTCTGAATTCTTATATGCATGATTTGATATCTTTGCAAGTCTCTTCGAATTATCGGTTTAATTTGGCCTACTAGATTGATCTTTCTTGCAATGGGAGAAGTGCTTAGCGTTGGGTTCAATCTTGCGGTGTCCTTTCCCAGTGACAGTAGGGGCAGCAAGGCATGTATTGTATTGTTTCCATCGAGGATAAAAAGATGGGGTTTATATCATATTGCTTGAGTTTATCCCTCTACATCATGTCATCTTGCTTAATGCATTACTTTGTTCTTATGAACTTAATACTCTAGATGCATGCTGGATAGCGGTCGATGTGGAGTAATAGTAGTAGATGCAGAATCATTTCGGTATACTTAACACGGATGTGATGCCTATATTCATAATCATTGCCTAGATATTCTCATAACTATGCGCTCTTCTATCAATTGCTCGGCACTAATGTGTTCACTCACCGTAATACGTGCTATCATGAGAGAAGCCACTAGTGAAACCTATGGCCCCCGGGTCTCTTTCTTATTATATTGCATCTCTTTTTATTTACATCGCATCTCGTTTACTATTTTTCTATCTTTACTTTCCAATCTATACAGCAAAAATACCAAAAATATTTATCTTATTTACCAGATCTCACTTTCGCAAGTGACCGTGAAGGGATTGACAACCCCTTTATCACATTTGTTGCGAGGTTCTTGATTGTTTGTGTAGGTACTAGGTGACTTTCGTGTTATCTCCTACTGGATTGATACCTTGGTTCTCAAAACTGAGGGAAATACTTGCGCTACTTTGCTGCATCACCCTTTCCTCTTCAAGGGAAAACCAGCGCATGCTCACGAGGTAGCAAGAAGGATTTCTGGCGCCGTTGCCGGGGATATCTACGCTCAAGTCAAGACATACCAAGTACCCATCATAAATTCTTCTCCCTCGCATTACATTATTTGCCATTCGCCTCTCATTTTCCTCTCCCCCACTTCACCTTTGTTGTATTATTCGCCCTTTTCTGTTCGCCTTCTTTCGCTTGCTTCTTGTGTGATTGTGTGTTGGATTGATTGTTTGTCACGATGGCTCAAGATAATACTAAATTATGTGACATTTCCAATACCAACAACAATGATTTTATTAGCAGTCCGATTGCTCCTATTACCGATACTAAATCTTGTGAAATTAATGTTGCTTTGTTGAATCTTGTCATGAAAGATCAATTTTCTAGCCGTCCTAGTGAAGATGCCGCCACCCATCTAAACAACTTTGTTGATTTGTGTGATATGCAAAAGAAGAAAGATGTGGATAATGATATTTTCAAATTGAAGCTATTTTCTTTTTCTCTTAGAGATCGTGCTAAAACTTGGTTCTCTTCTTTGCCTAAAAATAGTATTGATTAATGGAATAAGTGTAAAGATGCTTTTATCTCTAAGTATTTTCCTCTCGGTAAGATCATCTCTCTTAGAAATGATATTATGAATTTTAAGCAACTTGATCATGAGCATGTTGCACAAGCTTGGGAGAGGATCAAATTAATGATACGTAATTGCCCTACACATGGTTTGAATTTATGGATGATTGTACAAAAAATTTATGCCGGATTGAATTTTGCTTCTAGAAATATTTTAGATTCGGCCGCGGGAGGCACTTTTATGGAAATCACTTTAGGAGAAGCTACTAAACTCCTAGATAATATTATGGTTAATTATTCTCAATGGCACACTGAAAGATCCACTAGTAAAAAAGTTCAAGCGATTGAAGAGATAAATGTTTTGAGTAGAAAGATGGATGAACTTTTGAAATTGTTTGCTAATAAGAGTGTTTCTTCTGATCCTAATGATATGCCTTTGTCCACTTTGATTGATAATAATAATGAACCTATGGATGTGAATTTTGTTGGTAGGAACAATTTTGGTAACAACGCGTATAGAGGAAACTTTAATTCTAGGTCGTTTCCTAATAATTCCTCTAATAATTATGGTAATTCCAACAACAACTCTTATGGAAATTTCAATAAGATGCCCTCTGATTTTGTGACTAGTGTTAAATAATTCATGAGTACGCAAAATAATTTCAATGCTTTGGTTGAAGAAAAGGTGCTTAAGATTGATGAGTTGGCTAGGAACGTGGATAGAATTTCTCTTGATGTTGATTCTTTGAAACTTAGATCTATTTCACCTAAGCATGACATCAATGAGTCTCTCAAAGCCATGATAATTTCCATTGATGAGTGCAAAGAAAGAACCGCTAGGATGCGTGCTAAGAGAGATTGCTTTGTGAAAGTGTGTTCTTTTAGTTTTCATGATAATAAGGATGAAGATCTAAAAGTGATTGATGTGTCCCCTATTAAATCTTTGTTTTCCAATATGAATCTTGATAATGATGGGACTGGAGATGAGTCAACTTTAGTTAGAAGGCGTCCCAATAATTCGGAGTTTTTAGATCTTGATGCAAAAATTGTTAAAAGTGGGATTGAAGAGGTCAAAACTTTAAATAGCAATGAACCCACTATCTTGGATTTCAAGGAATTTAATTATGATAATTGCTCTTTGATAGATTGTATTTCCTTGTTGCAATCCATGCTAAATTCTCCTCGTGCTTATAGTCAAAATAAAGCTTTTACTAAACATATCGTTGATGCTTTGATGCATCTTATGAAGAAAAGCTTGAGTTGGAAGTTTATATCCCTAGAAAACTTTATGACGAGTGGGAACCTACAATTAAAATTAAAATTAAAGATCTTGAATGCTATGCTTTGTGTGATTTGGGTGCTAGTGTTTCCATGATCCCAAAAACTTTGTGTGATTTGCTAGGTTTCCGTGAATTTGATGATTGTTCTTTAAACTTGCACCCTGCGGATTCCACTATTAAGAAACCTATGGGAAAGATTAATGATGTTCTTATTGTTGCAAATAGGAATTATGTGCCCGTAGATTTCATCGTTCTTGATATAGATTGCAATCCTACATGTCCTATTATTCTTGGTAGACCTTTCCTTAGAAGGATTGGTGCAATTATTGACATGAAAGAAGGAAATATTAGATTCCAATTTCGGTTAAGGAAAGGCATGAAAAAATTTCCTAGAAAGAAAATTAAATTGCCTTATGAATCAATTATGAGGGTCACTTATGGATTGCATACCAAAGATGACAATCCCTAGATCTATTCTTGCTTTTATGCCTAGCTAGGGGCGTTAAACGATAGCGCTTGTTGGGAGGCAACCCAATTTTATTTTTGTTCTTTACTTTTTTTTCCTGTTTAATAATAAATAATTTATCTAGCCTCTGTTATGATTGTGTTTTTTATGTTTTAGTTAGTGTTTGTGCCAAGTAAAGCCTTTAGGATCTTCTTCGGTGATTGTTGTTTGATCTTGCTGATAAAAACAGAAAGTATGCGCTCACGAAAATAATTTTCGGTTTTTACCAAAGAGCGATAAAATACCAATTCCAACTGAGGTAGATCAATATAAAAATTATTTAGGTCTTCCTAATTTTTCAGAATTTTTCAAGTTACATAAGTATTCGAAACCTCCAGATTGCTACAGATTGTTTTTTTTTACAGATTCTGTTTTTCGAGTGTTGTTTGCTTATTTTGATGCATCTATGGCTAGTATTGGGGGGTATGAACCATAGAGGAGTTGTAATACAGTAGGTTTAACACCAATATAAATAAAGAATGAGTTCATTACAGTACATTAAAGTGGTGGTTTGTTTTCTTATACTAACGGAGCTCATGAGATTTTCTGTTAAGTTTTGTGTTGTGAAGTTTTCAAGTTTTGGGGCAAAGATTTGATGGATTTTGGAACAAGGAGTGGCAAGAGCCTAATCTTGGGGATTCCCAAGGCACCCCAAGGTAAAATTAAAGGGAAACCAAAAGCCTAACCTTGGGGATGCCCCGGAAGGCATCCCCTCTTTCGTCTTCGCCTATCAGTAACTTTACTTAAGGCTATATTTTTATTCACCACATGATATGTGTTTTGCTTGGAGCGTCTTGTATGATTTGAGTCTTTTATTTTTAGTTTACCACAATCATCCTTGATGTACACACCTTTTGGGAGAGACACACATGAATCGGAATTTATTAGAATACTCTATGTGCTTCGCTTATATCTTTTGAGCTAGATAATTTTGCTCTAGTGCTTCACTTATATCTTTTTAGAGCATGGTGGTGGTTTTATTTTATACAAATTAGTGATCTCTCATGCTTCACTTATATTATTTTGAGAGTCTTTTAGAACAGCATGGTAATTTGCTTCGGTTATAAAGTTAGTCCTAATATGATGGGCATTCAAGATGGGTATAATAAAAACTTTCATATAGAGTGCATTATGAGAAGTTTGATACTTGATAATTGTTTTGAGATATAAAGATGGTGATATTAGAGTCGTGCTAGTTGAGTAATTGTGAAATTGAGAAATACTTGTGTTGAGGTTTGCAAGTCCCGTAGCATGCACGTATGGTAACCGTTGTGTGACAAATTTGAAGCATGAGGTGTTTCTTTGGTTGCCTTCCTTATGAGTGGCGGTCGGGGACGAGCGATGGTCTTTTCCTACCAATCTATCCCCCTAGGAGCATGCGCGTAGTGCTTGGTTTTGATGACTTGTAGATTTTTGCAATAAGTATGTGAGTTCTTTATGACTAATGTTGAGTCCATGGATTATACGCACTCTCACGGGCGAAAGTTGTGCCACGCAACTTTCGTCGGTGCCATAAACCCATCATTTACCTTCCTCAAAATAGTCACCATACCTACCTATTATGGAATTTCCATAGCCATTCCGAGATATATTGCCATGCAACTTTCCACCGTTCCGTTTATTATGACACGCTTCATCATAGTCATATTGCTTTGCATGATCATGTAGTTGACATCATATTTGTGGCATGGCCACCATTCATAATTTTTCATACATGTCACTCTTGATTCATTGCACATCCCGGTACACCACCAGAGGCATTCACATAGAGTCATATTTTGTTCTAAGTATCGAGTTGTAATTCTTGAGTTGTAAGTAAATAAAAGTGTGATGATCTTCATTATTAGAACATTGTCCCATGTGAGGGAAGGATGATGGAGGCTATGATTCCCCCACAAGTCGGGATGAGACTCCAGATGAAAAAAAGAGGCCATAAAAAAGGAGAAGGCCCAAACAAAAAATGAGAGAAAAAGAGAGAAGGCACAATGTTACTATCCTTTTTCCACACGTGTGCTTCAAAGTAGCGCCATGATCTTCAAAATAGAGAGTCTCTTATGTTGTCACTTTCATATACTAGTGGGAATTTTTCATTATAGAACTTGGCTTGTATATTCCAATGATGGGCTTCCTCAAATTTCCCTAGGTCTTGTGAGCAAGCAAGTTGGAAGCACACCCACTTAGTTACTTTTGTTGAGCTTTCATACACTTATAGCTCTAGTGCATCCGTTGCATGGCAATCCCTACTCACTCACATTGATATCTATTGATGGGCATCTCCATAGCCCATTGATATGCCTAGTTGATGTGAGACTATCTTCCTCCTTTTTGTCTTCTCCACAACCACCATTCTATTCCACCTATAGTGCTATGTCCATGGCTCGCGCTCATATATTGCATGAAAGTTGAAAAAGTTTGAGAATACTAAAGTATGAAATAAATGCTTGGCTTGTCATCGGGGTGGTGCATGATTGGAGCATTTTGTGTGACGAAAATGAAGCATACCCAAACTATATGATTTTGTAGGGATGAGCTTTCTTTGGCTATGTTATTTTGAGAAGACATAATTGCTTGGTTAGTATGCTTGAAGTATTATTATTTTTATGTCAATATTAAACTTTTGTCTTGAATCTTTTGGATCTGAACATTCATGCCACAATAAAGAAAATTACATTGAAAATTATGTTAGGTAGCATTCCACATCAAAAATTCTGCTTTAATCATTTACCTACTCGAGGACGAGCAGGAATTAAGCTTGGGGATGCTTGATACGTCTCCAAAGTATCTATAATTTTTGATTGTTCCATGCTATTATATTATCTGTTTTGGATGTTTAATGGGCTTTAGTATGCTCTTTTATATTATTTTGGGACTAACCTATTAACCGGAGGCCCAGTGCCAGTGTCTGTTTTTTGCCTATTTCAGTGTTTCTAGAAAAGGAATATCAGACGGAATCCAAACGGAACGAAACCTTCGCGTGGATCTTTCTTGGAACAAACACAAACCAGGAGACTTGGAGTGGAAGTCTGGAACTCCGTGAGACGTCCATGAGATAGGAGGGCGTGCCCAGGGGGTAGGTGCGTCCCCACCCTCGTGGGCCCCACGGAGCTCCATCGATGTACTTCTTTCGCCTATATATACTCTTATACCCTAAAAACATCAGGGGGGGCCACGAAACCACTTTTCCACCGCCGCAACCTTCTGTACCCGTGAGATCCCATCTGGAGCCTTTTCCGGTGATCTGAGCTACGGTAATTTAGATATGAAATAAACCATTTTAACATGACATTTATGCAAAATAATGCAACCAACAATTTTAAGCATTTTTAACATAGATGAAAGTGGCATATTGTAAAACTAGATGAAATTCTAATCATTTTACATGTAAATTTTATTAGATTTCGTTGCACGGTGGAGGAGTTATTAAATGCATGAACTCTAGGGGCCAAACTGTAAAAAAGTAATTTTGTGGTTATTTTTACAAATTCGTAGCAGCAGCAAAAAAAAACACTACAGGCTGAAACTGAACTGAACTGGGCTAGGGGAGCTGCTCACATCGGGCCTTGGCACAGGTCGATGGAGGCAGCAGGCCACGGGGGGGGGGGGGAGATGGGCCGGCTCCAGATCAAGGTGAGGCAGGGGATCGAGCGGGCGAGGTCAATGCTCGTCCTCCTCTGTGTCTGGAACGGGTCGATGCAGGAGGACACAGGCGATGCAAGGCGCGGGACATGTCGTGGGGACGACAGGTGAGGCTAGCGGATGATGGGGACGGCTGGATAAGGCAAGGTGCTTGTTGGGGCGGTGGGGCCACGAATTCAGTGAGGCGAGAAACGGCGACGAGGCTGGGACGACATGAGGACGGCGCCAAAGAGCTCCATGGCCATGGCGGACGGCGGAACTTGGCGGATCTGGACGGACTCGAGGTTAGGGAGGCGGCTTGGCGGCAGGGTTCGGCTCCGATGGAGGGACTTGGCATACGGAGGAGACCAGGATGGCGGGGAAGAGGCCGGGACGACGGGGATGGCCGTCAGCGATGAACCCCAAGGGCGGTGGTGCTCATTTTCTGCCTGGCCTCGACGTGGTTCCCTGTGAGAGAGAGGCAGAGGCATGAGAGAGAGAGGGGAAAAGGAACAGGGAGGAGGAGGCGCGAGGGGTGGCAGGGGAGTAGGACGGCCTGCTGGAGGTGGCGCCTACTTGCCAGAGATGCAGGAATTTCTGCTGCTTGCGGGGGTGCTCGGGGCAGGGGCTTGAGGACACGCGTGGTCATGCTCCAGGAGGTGCTCGAAGTAGGGGATGCAGGGGCGGGGTTCCCGTTGGAGCTCGAGGGAGAGGGCGCTGCAAGGCGACTTGCTGCGTGTGCTCAGGCGCGAGGACGAGCCCCTGGCGCGGGGAAAGGCGAGGCGGCTGCGGTGTGGTTGGGTGGATGGATCGAGGGGAGATGGTGGTTGGCTCGGGATGGATCTGGGAGGATCCCAAGGTGGGAGGCTAGTGGGTGGAAGGCTGGCGGCGGGGACGAGACTGATGGGACAAGCCTCCTAAAGATTAGGGTTGGGCTAGTTTGTTTATAGCATGTGGATTAGGTTCGGGGCTATCCTAGTCCCTTCGATCGTAATTAGACGGTCCGAGAAAAACAGGCTAGGAGAGATCAACAAAGAATCGAAGATATTTTAGGGATGCTTGAGGATGATCCGAACCCATCGGTAACGACAGCCTGGTTCAGGTTCGGGGGCAAGTTTCGAACGCGCACGCGAGGGGGTTCTGAGAACTGTGCAGAGTGGGTCAAAGGTTCGGACAACAAAAGAATGGTTGGTTTGATAAAGGTCAACATAGGCGAGGAAGAAGCGGCAACTACAAACGACTACGAGTTTTATGAAAACATGTGGATGCAATGCACAAGATGACATGATGAAATGCAACAAGCAAATAAAACACACGGCGACAAGGAAAAACATGGAAGGCACCTGGGTTGTCGGTCTCGGGGTGTCACAACACTCCCCCACTTACAAGAGATCTCGTCCCGAGATCTAAGGATGGCACCGGAGAGAAGCGGGAGAGGAAGAGGTAAAACAAAGTTGCTTCTTTGACAAAAGAGTGAAACCACGAACCTTGAGAGGTTGAACAAATTGAAAGAAGGAATACAACGGAGATGAATGAGTTTGCAAACACTCCGGTAGCAAAGAGGAACAAGGAACATTACGAGAACCTTGTAGGTTGAAAGACATGACAAGAGGTTCACGAACCAAAAGAATATGACCACCCCAGTATAATGAGATAGCCAAGGAACAAGAATGACGGAATTTGGACAGCACTCCAATAGAAAAGAGAAGGAAAACTTGTTAAGTTGAAAAGAACTTGATAGAGGACACAACACTCCTGTCAAATGGACCAGAAAGGAAAAGAACATGATCTTGACAAAATGAGATGACCGGACGAAGAGAGCAACATCACAATGTATCTAGAACAAATGAAATAATGGAATAAAATGAACGGAGAACAGCATGACATCGTTCACCACAACGATAAACTTGGAAGAGTAACCTTACGAAGAAGGTTGAACGGAGTTGTTGGAAAATCAACAACGAAAAGAACAATCTTGTTGTGGGCTTATGGTAAACATCTCAAAATTACGAGGTACAACCGGCCACTAACGAAAACAATTGCTTGATTGAGATGAACAAGAGATGAAAAACTTCTTTCGCCGAGGGGATAAGGGGATACTTGGATCATTGATAAACACCATAATAGCAACAATCCTAATGGAAGGCTTTAGGTGTAATCTGTACCAAGATAACTCCAACTAGGAGACTGATGGGTTGCAAATACCTCCTGAACGAGGAGAAAATGATGGTTTCAAAATATCTCATTCGTGACAACTTGTGAATCATGAAACATGAAGGAAATTGTCAAGAATGACATACCACCACCTCAAAAGATAAGATAGAAAGAACTGCACTTCGGAATGAAAGACGAAGAATATATGAGCTCCTCCAACAAGAATCTTGATTGAACACTTCAAGGATGAATTAAATCCTTGATGAACCACCATGATGAGCCTTCATGAAGAACTCCGGTAACAAAATGATGCTAGAAAGAAATGAAGGCTGAAAAGGATAAGATTGAAGCCTTGCAATGATTTAGATGGGGCTCCGTGACGAGATAATTGAGGAAGCTTGGAACTCTGGAAATAAAAGATGAAGCATGTCGAACCGAGAATGTGATATGATGAACACCCCGGAAAGAAGAAATTAATCACTTGGATGAAACAAGAACTCATGAAGGCCAAGGCTTCTCCACCCCAAGAACACTTCTCGAAGGCTAAGTTCCAAGACGGTGAGCATGAGGATAGTACCACCAAGATGTCCAAGCTCGGCGAACTCCAAGACGATGCTCCCAAGTTCGACTCCATCGCCATTTCTCTTTGTGGCATTGATGATGTTGAGTCTACCATGACTCTTTTTGAAGATGGCATGGCGATGACTACGACTACAGATCCTCTCAAGGAACATGCTTTGGAGGCGAGCAACATGTTGATGAGCAAGGATGATGCTTCCATCTTTTGAGGTGAAAGTGATGATGTGCCATCTTCGGCCTTCATCCACGACGACGTATGATGACTTAAGTGACTTGTGCCACCATATTGAGAGTGAGAGTGACTTCACCACTAGCCCCATATGTGATGAGTTGCCACAATTCCCATGTGAGGAGAGCCACAACCCCCACCACTTGAGTGAGATGAGTGACTCCACCATATGTGACTTTGAGTGCACCCATTTTGAGGGAGTGAGCAAGCCACCACATAGAGAGAGTGTGATAGTTGATAGGTCATGTGAGGCCACTTTCAACACTAACGACTTAACCTCTACCTTTATTGTGTCTTCTCATTTGGTGCTAGGTCCCATATATGATGACGCACCGATTCTCGATGACTTCATCCTCCCTTTGGACAATACGATGGCCATGGAGGAATATGATGCACCCCCAACATGGTTTCATCAAGTTGATGATAATGAACACCATTTGGTCTTTGCCACCTCACCTACACCAGATGAGTGGAATGAGAAAGGTAACATAGGTGAAGTTGATGCTCTTGTCCCACTAGTGGACTATCTTGACATTGATTGCTTGCATGATGTTGATCCACCTATTACCATGCCTCATGCTAGTATGATTTCCCCATGCGATGATTTTCCCATTTATGATGAGTTTGATGATTGTCATGTGGATTCTATTAGTTGTGATGCCATGCTACATAGGATTTCTTGTGATAATTCTCTCGGTCACATAATGTTTGACAATCCGCTTGACTTGTCATATGCTATGCACGAGATCAACAATGTGTCATATTTGCAATCTCATCACAGTGCCTATACATGCCATTAAAAAAAGATAAACCGAATTTTAAGCCCATGGTTATTGGCATTTGTTTCTCTTGTGATGATATTGATATGCTCCCTTTGCATCATTTCAATCATATGCCATGCCATGACCACCTAGCTTCGGATATGCATTGTTTTGGGTGTTGTCTATTTTCTCCATATGATGTTTCCGATATTGCTCATGAGTAGACCCCCATAGTTTCCTCGTGCATTTTAGGAGATTTTGATCAATCCCATCCCTTGCATGATCCCAATAAATTGGGTGCACCATATGCTTCCCATGAGTAACGTTGCTATTGATGTGCCATATAATTGCATGCTCAATTTGTATCCCCATTGTGTTATACACAATAAGTATTCTTTCATGATGGGTGACATGTTCTTATACCGTGCATCAAATTTCATTAAGCGATGCTTATCTTGTGCTAACTCTCACATGCAGATACACATCATGATTGATGATGTGTACATTTACCACGCACACACTTTGTTTCGTTTGTCCCCTTGTTGTGTAGGTACACACGATTCCTCGTCAACCTCGCAATCACATGAGTTGACGAAACGAGCTCTAGAGAGCAATGATTATTTGGGATCACGTGGATTGTTTTCACACCGTTCCCATTGCGCAAAAACATCATGCATTTCTTCTACATGGCCCTCACATGGTTATGGGTTATTGTCCATTACATATTTATGCCCACCTTGCCATGTTCACTTCGCATGATGTAGCGCCCAAGATGCGATTCTATCCCAAACACGTGATGAACTCATGATTGGGGCACAACTGCATTTCGAGCGCATAGCAAGGTGGATATCATTACAACATACCATGTACCGAATAGATGAGAATACAAGATAAAGGCTTACACTCACCACAAGCTACATCATGAATACAACAGTTCATCAATACATAGCAATCATCATACAGAAGAGCAGGATCCAACTACGGATGAAATCAAATGAAAAAGAAGAACGACATCCACCCTGCTAATCCCAGGCTCCCTGACCCGGAACCTATCCCTTGATCGAAGGAGAACTCCAAACAAGCAAGCATTACACTCGTGTCAGACCATCACATTACTTGTACCTGCAACTGTTGTTGTAGTAGTCTGTGAGCCACGAGGACTCAACAATCCCATTACCATAGGTATCAAGACTAGCAAAGCTTAATGGGAATGGAATGTGTTGGGGATATTACTACCAGAATGACCCGCCCAGGAGGGGCCGGGTCAGCCCGAATGGCGGGTTACATAAGAAGCCCAATATACACTCAAGATGATAGTTTATTAAACATATAGAAGGCCCAAAGGCCTGGGGCCGGCTTAAGGCCCGATATTGTAAACCGCTGTATGTAAGGAAAGACTTGTAAAGAAAGGCATGTAAAGGAAGTCACCGAGCCGGACACGATTATGAGCCAGCCGGGACTTTGTAGGACGCCAGGCGTCAACCCATGTATATAAGGGGATGACCCGGTGGCGGCTTAGGGCAAGAAACAACCAAATCGATAACCAAGCCGGCGAGTTGAGCCCCTTGGAGATCAAAACTTCAGCAATACCAAACCCAACTAGAGGTAGGCTTTTACCTTCATCGTAAGGGGCCGAACTAGTATAAAAACTCTCTCGTGTCCTTTGTCCCGATTAACCCCTTTAAGATTCCTAGTGCGATGGCCCTACGACTAAGTCCTTGCTCTAGGACATCTGCCGTGTCAACTCCATGACAGTTGGCGCCCACCGTGGGGCCAGCGCACGGTGGATTTGAGTTCTTGAAGGGCAACTTCGAAGGGCTCAAGGGATACGCTGTGGTCCGGATGACCAAGAGTCGTCGCGGCAAGCTCTACATCGACGATGAAAGCTGGGGCCCTGAGGCCGGCTCAATCGAGTACGGGTATCGAGCCCCCTTCGGCGGAATTCACGTCTTCATCGGCTGGATCGGCGAGTCCGGCCCTGAGCCGGACGTCCACACCAACCTCATCGAAACGGCTCAGCGCACCAAGACCACCCGTGTTCAATCTGTCGTGAAACATGCCTTCGTAGGCTGCATCCACGGTGGTGAATACTCTGAAGGATCGGTGGAAGGCGGGGAGACGTCCATCTGCTCTGATACTGCATCATCGACAGGTGAGATGGACTCGTTGTACCAGCTGCAAGACGGCATGCTCGGGGGCTATTCCGATAGCAGCAGTATTTTGAACACCCTTGAGCCGCCGAATTGGGCCGGAGTCTTCATGGCAGGGACACAGCCCGGGCAGAACTCTACCGCAACGGTAGCAGCAGCTATCGGGTCGGTAGCAGCCGGGTCAGGAGACCCCGCCTCCCCTGGCTCAGATTCTAATGGACCTCATGGATAGGCTGACGACTCTGTTAACCGCCGTGGTAGAGCCGGCAGATAAAGCCCAGCATGACGCATAAGTGGCACGCGTGCGGGAGGAGATGGTGCAAGCTAAGGAAAATCTAGCCGCGGAGGAAACCCGGATGGCAGCAGAACGAGTAGCTCGGGATGCTCGTGCTCAGCAGCTTCAAGCAGAAACTTTCCGGCTCTCGGTGGATCTTAACGCATCAAACGAGGTCATGAGGAGGAGGCATCAGAAAACTCAGTCGCGCCTACCTTTAACACTGGATCCGAGGAACCTGTTCCATACACCCGGGGCTGGGGGGAGCAACCCACCGGAGGCAAACCGGGTCACGACACCGGTGCACCATTTCAGCCACGCGCCATGGATCCACCTCGTATAAATACATCTCCTCCTCATTGTGTGTCAACACCTCTGGGTCACTTCTCCAACCCTCTGGAAAACCTCATCATAGCGTCGGCTCGTTTGGCGGCTCTCCCAATGGAAGGCGACTCGCCAGCAGCAATGGAAACCCGGAGGGTAAGAGAACTACTTCAGACAGCTCTGGCCCAGCAGGATGCATACTCCTATAGTCGAGACAGGATTCATTCAAATCCCCGCCCAAGCCGGAGCCCGAGTTATAGTAGGCACATGGAGTCCGCAGAGATGTCAAGTAATGCTCCACGCCACAACCGGCCATATAGGCATGAGCCGGTGCGGGCTGGATCCCTTAACTTGGCGGATCAAGAGAGGATTCGTCAAGAGGCGGAATGAGCGACTCAAATAGCGGCAGAGCAGGCGGCTCATCAAACCTTTCCGGCTTATCTAGCAACCTCGGTTGAGGAAGGAGTGGCCACGAGAACCGGAGGCATGCCTTGCTTGGTACCGGCCATACGCAATGAGCGGTTGCCAAAGGATTTCAAGGGGCCTCGTAAGGTGCCTAATTACACGGCTGACCTACAGCCGGGGGCTTGGATTGAGAGTTATGAGATGGCTATGGAACTATTGGAGGTTAGCGATGCTGCAATGGCCAAGTATTTTACCATGATGTTGGATGGAACAGCTCGGACTTGGTTGAAGGGATTGCCACCCAATTCTATCGGCTCATGGGCAGAGTTGAAAGCACGGTTCATCCAGAACTTTAAGGACACGTGTAAGCAGCCAATGTCGATTGTGGACCTGACCAATTGCAAGCAAGAGGATGGTGAATCTACAACCCATTGGGTGCGCCGGGTCAAGGAGATAATACATTCATCTAATAAGATGGATGCCGGCTCAGCAGTTTTGATGTTGGAGAAAAATTGTCGTTTTGAACCTCTGAAGCAGAAGCTGGGGCGGCTTAAACGTGACTGTAATGACATGGGAACATTGATGGCGGCTCTTGTCAAGTATGTTGATTCTGATACCACCAAGGACCCGGTGTCTGATGAAGAAAAGGCAATGAATGGAAAGAAGAACGGCAACGGCAAGGGTCACCGGCATAACCCGGCGAGTCAGGGAGGTAATAAACGTAAGTCTGATGAGTTTGTTGCTAATACTAATGCGCAGGGTGGTAATCAGCGGCGCAAGGGTAGACAACCCCCTCGATCGGGCGGGTCAGGCCCCACCCTTGAGCAGTTGTTGAATGAACCTTGTACAAAACACGGCACCCGGGAGAAACCAGCCACCCACTTGTGGAAGGATTGCACGATCATGAAAGCATTTAAAAATTCAAATGCGTTTGATGGGGGTCACGGCCCGGGTGGCGGTTCAGGTGGAGGCGGCTTCCAGGGCCCGGGCGCCAGTTCAGGCGGAGGAGGTTTTCATGGTCAGGGTTATCCTGGTCACCAAGGAGGATATAATCAGCAACCCGGCCAAGGGAATCAGCAGCAGCAATCCAGTTATCAGAGCAACCCGAAGCAGTTGAGTAGTGGACAGTATCATGTATTTACTACCAGTTTATGTAAGAGGGACCAGAAACTTCACAAGAGGGCCGTCAATGCCGTTGAGCCGGCAATTCCACGTTATCTACGTTGGTCAGAGCAGCCTATTGTGTGGAGCAGAGAGGATCACCCGCCCCGAATTGATAATCCGGGTCACTTGGCTTTGGTAGTGGCACCTCAGGTTGGTGGATACAAGTTTACTAAGGTGCTCATGGATGGAGGCAGCAGCATCAACATCCTCTACTATGAGACGTTCCGCCGAATGGGATTGACGGATAAAAATCTTAAACAATCCAACACTGTTTTTCATGGTGTGGTACCTGGTAAGTCGGCATACCCAGTTGGTAAGATTGAGCTGGAAGTAGCCTTTGGGGATGAGTATGACTCCAGAGCAGAAAAATTAACCTTTGAGGTGGTTAAGATCAAGAGCCCATATCATACTCTGTTTGGGCGGCTGGCTTATGCCAAGTTCATGGCTCGGCCGTGTTACGTATATTTGCAGCTCAAGATGCCGGGTCATAAAGGCACCATTACAGTACATGGGAGCCGGAAGATAGCCTTGGAATGTGAAGAAGGTGATGCTGCCTATGTTGAATCTGTTTGTGCAACAGAGGAGTTAAAATTTTACAAGGATCATGTTGACCAGGCAGACATGACGTCATTAAAGAAACCAACAACAAAGCATGAGCCGGAGTTAAAATTCAAATCAGCTGATGACACTAAGATGATTGACTTTGTACCTGGCGACTCATCCAAACAGTTCATCATCAGCGCAAACTTGGATCCGAAATAGAAAAGCGCGCTCATCGAGTTCATCCGTGAGAACCGGGACATCTTTGCATGGAAACCTTCAGACATACCGGGTGTCCCGAGGGAACTCGCTGAGCACACTCTTAATATTGATCCAAAGTTCAAACATGTCAGACAGTTTCTCCGACGGTTCAATGAAGAAAGGCGTAAGGCCATTGGAGAAGAGGTGGCCCGGCTCTTGCAGCCGGGTTCATTGTGGAGGTCTTTCACCCCGAATGGTTAGCTAACCCGGTGCTTGTACTAAAAAAGAATGGCACCTGGCGTATGTGTGTGGATTACACCGATCTGAACAAGGCCTGTCCGGCTGATCCTTTTGCTCTCCCCCGTATTGATCAGATCATTGATGCTACGGCGGGTTGTGCACATTTGAGTTTCTTGGATGCTTATTCTGGTTATCATCAGATTAATATGGCGATCAAGGATCAGGAGAAGACAACTTTTATTACTCCTTTTGGAGCTTTCTGTTATGTGTCTATACCTTTTGGGCTTAAGAGTGCCCAGGCGACTTACCAGCGGTGTGTGCAGAATTGTCCTCACGATCAAATTGGGCGTAATTTTCATGCTTATGTGGATGATATAGTGGTAAAATCCAGGAAGGAGGAAACCTTGGTCACAGATCTGAAAGAGACTTTTGATAATCTTCGGGTCTACAAAATGATGCTTAACCCGGCCAAGTGTGTGTTTGGAGTTCCAGCCGGCAAACTCTTGGGATTTTGGTGTCCAACCGAGGTATTGAAGTTAACCCGGAGAAGATCAAGGCAATTACATCCCTAGCCAAGCCAACATGCATCAATGACGCTCAGTGGCTGGCGGGTCATGTTGCTGCTTTGAGCCGTTTCATAAGCCGGTTAGGAGAAAAGGCAATGCCTCTGTATCAGATGATGAAGAAAACAGATGTTTTTGTTTGGAGCGATGCTGCGAACGCTGCTTTTGAGGATCTGAAGGCACAGCTGGCTGAGCCACCGGTCCTGGCTGCTCCAATTGAGAAAGAGCCGCTATTGTTATACGTGGCTGCCAACTCACGAGCTGTTAGTGTGGCTATTGTGGTAGAACGCAAGGAGGCTGGCAAAGAGCATCCGGTTCAACGGCCGGTTTATTATGTCAGTGAAGTACTAATTGAGTCTAAGCAACGATATCCACATTGGCAGAAGCTTGTTTATGGGGTGTTCATGGCAAGCCGGAAGCTTAAGCATTACTTTCAGGGACATCCAATCACTGTGGTTAGCTCTGCTCCTTTGGGAGACATTATTCAAAACAGAGAAGCCACTGGGCGAGTCGCCAAGTGGGCAATTGAGCTTGGGTCTCATGGGTTGAAGTATGTTCCACGTACTTCAATTAAGTCTCAAGCCCTGGTTGACTTCATCAATGACTGGACAGAGATGCAGATGCCAGAAGAGAAGCCAGACAACACGTATTGGACTATTTATTTTGATGGGTCCAGGCAGTTGGAAGGCTCGGGGGCTGGAGTCGTGCTAACTTCCCCACGAGGTGACAAATTTTGTTATGTGTTACGGTTGATGTTTCCTTGCACTAACAACGCAGCAGAGTATGAAGCCTTGCTCCATGGTCTTCGAGTGGCAAAAGAGATGAGCTTGAGCCGGGTCAGATGTCTTGGCGACTCGGATCTAGTGGCTCAACAGGTATCTGGCAAGTGGGATTCCAAGGACCCTCTCATGGCGGCTTATCGCCGAGAGGTTGATGTCATTGCAGGACATTTTAAAGGTTATCAGGTGGAGCACATTGACCGTTGAAAGGACGAAGCAGCTGATGCTTTAAGCCAGCTGGGGTCTCAGCGTAAGCCGGTGCCACCTAACACCTTTTTGGATGGTTTGCATAACCCCTCTGTCAAGTTGCCCATAGAAGAAGATTTAGTTGTTCCTGACCCGGAGGCGCAGTTGGTAGCGGCTCTTCATGTCATCCCAGATTGGACGGTGCCATTCTTGGCTTACATGACCCGGGGAGAGTTGCCAGCGGATGAGACCCTGGCTCAACAGATAACCCGGCGATCTAAGTCTATGACGATTTCAGATGGAGAGTTATATCATCATAGTGTTTCCGGAGCATTTCAGCGGTGTGTTTCCCCCGAAGAAGGTCAAGAAATCCTTCGTGAGATCCATGAAGGCGATTGTGGTCATCACGCCGGGTTAAAATCTTTAGTGGCCAAGGCGTTTCGTCATGGCTTTTACTGGTTGACGACTCACGCTGATGCAGAAGATCTAGTCAGTAGATGTGATGGATGTCAAAAATTTGCACGACGAGCGCATGTGCCGGCTCAAGAGCTCCGGATGATTCCAATCACTTGGCCGTTTGCGGTCTGGGGGCTTGACATGGTGGGACCTTTTAAAAGGTCTAAGGATAAAAAGACACATCTCCTGGTGGCAGTTGATAAATTCACCAAGTGGGTTGAGGCAGAGCCTGTGAGTAAATGTGACGCTGCTACGGCGGTTCAGTTCATGAAAACAATGATTTTCCGTTTCGGTTTTCCACACAGTATTATCACTGACAATGGCACTAATCTGTCCCAAGGAGCCATGGAAGAATTTTGTCAACGAGAACACATCCGGCTTGATGTTTCTTCTGTAGCTCACCCTCAATCCAATGGTCAAGCTGAGAGAGCCAATCAGGAAATTTTGAAAGGGCTCAAACCCCGGCTTATGGTTCCTTTACAACGAACACCGAGTTGTTGGGTAGAGGAATTACCCTCGGTATTATGGAGTATCAACACTACGCCCAGTAGGTCTACGGGTTACACACCTTTCTTCATGGTTTATGGAGCAGAAGCAGTATTGCCTAGTGACATCCGTCATGACTCGTCCCGTGTGGTGGCTTATGTTGAAGCTAATAATGAACAAGCCAGACAGGATGAACTTGACTTGTTGGATGAAGAAAGATACTTAGCAGCGGCCCGGTCAGCAATTTATCAACAGGACCTGCGTCATTATCACAGCCGCCGGGTTAAGTCCAGGACTTTTCAGGAAGGCGACTTGGTGCTCCGGCTCATCCAGGATCTCTCAGATGCACACAAGTTATCCTCACCTTGGGAAGGACCCTTTGTGGTCAGTAAGAATTTAAACAACGGGTCATATTACCTCATTGACGTTCGAGAGCATGCAGACTCACGTAAGTCGGAGGAGGAGACCCGCTGGCCATGGAACATTGCTCAACTTCAGCCATACTACACCTGAGCCACCGGCTCTCATCATGTACATATGTTCACATTGTATATATCATGATAAGCAATAAAGTAAGACCATTGGTCTCTTTTCTTTTTTCAAAGATTATACGTCTTTTCTCATTTTCCAAAGGTTATTAAGGAGCTGATCATATTTGAATCAAGTTTAACCTTTTTGCTCCGGCTTATGATCGTATCTGAATCTAGCTGCAAATCTCATGGTCACTTGGGGGCTTCCTGTTCAAACATAGGTCGTATTCAAACCAAAGAGAACATAGCTGTCGTAACCCTCTTGATCGGCTCAAGGCCAAACTCATTTAGGGGCTTCTTGATCGTATCCGAATCATAGCTTAACCCCTCTTGAGTCCGACTTGGATCGTATTCGAATTAGGGTCATTAAAAACCTCTCAAGGTCATTTGGGGGCTTCCTGTTCAAACATAGGTCGTATTCGAACCAAAGAGAACATAGTTGTCGGTACCCTCTTGATCGGCGCAACGCCAAAGCCACTGGGGGCTATATGGTCGTATTCAAACCTTAGCTTAACCCCTTTGGTCCGGTTTACTGATCGTATTCGAATCAGAAACTCCCACCTTTTTTGAGTACATGATTACATTATGTTTATTATCTATTGTTTGCTTTTTTGTGGTTTAATATTACAACCAATTAGCCTGGTCCTCTTCATCGGCTCGACTATTTGACGGCACAGCCGCCCTAGTCATTCACACCGGCGGTTTACGGATCAGAAGGTACAGCCTACTAAGGTATAGTAATCATTGAATATTTAGAAAAGCATTGGCTTCTTATAAAGGTTGAATTATCAAATTCATCACCCGGGTTATTTAAACTGGCGATTTCAGGATCAAAAGGGACAAGGAACAGAGTTCAAGCATTGCAGAGACAAATATTAAACGATACATACAGTGGCATCTGGAAACACAGGTTCACATAGAAGTATTTTATGCGCGATGGCATAAGCAAACATGCGGTCTTTTAAACAACTAAGTTATTACAAGACTTTATAAGCCCACGAAGATGCTCATTGTCCCTCCCTCGCCGGTTCACCACCTTCTGTTTGCTGGAAATTGGGTTTTGACCAATCAAAGCCATTCACGGCGACAAATTCGGCTTCGTCGTCGATCAGGCCGACCGGGTCAATCTCCGGGGCAAATGTATCTTCTCTTACTGGTGGGATCAAATCTGTTACTTTGTATGATGGAGTGGCCATCTTCTTATTCTCACTATCAAAACCCGGCTGGTACTTGTCAACATTGGTGTCATCTCCAAGGCTAGTCGCTTGAGGCCGGACTTCGCGTACACAAGCCATGAAGTCATCCTGATCAAAAGGAGACCTGTCCTCCTTTACAGTGGGATAGCCTCTTGCTACGTTCGCCGGGTCTAGGTCTGGCACCCAAGCTTTGGAGCGGCTTAGGGCAGTCAAAGCTCCGGCTCGCGCGCAGGAGCGTTTTACTTCTTGGAATCGGGCAAGAAGGATAGACAGCTTCTTCAGGACATCGCTGAGCCGGTTGGGACCTTGATTAGCAGGAGAGATGGCAGCCAGAGCCCGTTGTGCGCCAATATACAATTGTTCTACCAAGGTATATACTGCCTTTAGTTTAATCAACAGGTCTTGGCTCAAATCCTTGCTTCGAGGACCTGCATAAATTTTACACAGTTAGTTGGCGGATTATACTCCGGTTTGGCAAAAAACACACAAAAGGTCAAGTCAGGCAACGTACCAAAGATAGCCGCCACCATCTGAGACACCCGCCCTTTCAAACTATTCAGTTCTGTTGAAATCTCTTTCAGAGATGTTTCGACTGTTTCAACTCATTGGATCAGAAGTGTTTTTTCCTTTTCCCAAGTTTTCTCTTTGACAGCAAAGCTAGTCTTCAAATTTTCCGTTGCAGAGAGGCTTATTTGCAGTTTGGAGTTAGAAGACTTGATTTCTATCTCCTGGCTGGCTAGCCGAGTCTTTGCGTCAGTCAATTGAGAGTTCAATTCAGACAAGGCATTCTGTGAAACATTCAGATGAGTAAAGACTTGGTTTCAAATTCAAATATCCAAATTCAAGATTCAAGTCTCAAGTACTTTACGAATAAACCACTTGACACTTGGGGGCTAATGTATGCCAAATCAAAAAAAAAATCGACTCTACAAACATATTTGAAGTCCCAAGCCCCTTACAAAGTAACATCACTTGGCAATTGGGGGCTAATGTATGCAGTTCAACAAGTTTATCAAGGTTAAGTCGGAGTGTTAAGTACTTTTAAGGTGGTTTTAAATTCTAAAGTACCGATTCATTAATGATAAAAATGAACCGGTCCTTGGGGACTATAGGTGACGTTTTGTTCTATCAATATCAAGCAAAAATTCAGAGGTAAAAATCTCGGCCTATATTTTAAGTCTACATGTTATGACGTTTCTTTCATAATCTGAAGACTTGGGGGCTGAAGGAATACTAGTAAACTGGAAACAACGTACCTCATACTTCAACTGAAGCTGCTTGACCATCTCGATCTCGGACTCGCGACTGGAGTGTACATGACTGAGATAGCCAGATAAAATATCACTGGCATTGAGATGGTCATAGTTGGCAACGTCAAAGCAAACCTTCTGCCTCTCCAATGCCTCTTGCTTTGCTGTGCACCGAGCCAGCACCGTTGGGTCCCCCGGCTCAACAAAGTGGCTCCCAGTAATTTGAACATCTTGAGCAAGTGGGAACGGCGGGTCGGTTGAGCTTGACGATCCAGCTGTAGAAGGATTCATAGTAGCTTCATCAAAAGACGGCTCCGGAGGATTTGCTTCATTGACAATAGGCGGGTCTTCTGGAGCGTCAGTTAATGGAGAAGGCGGCCTAGCAGGGTCAGATGCCAGCACTGGCGGGTCTTCCGCCGGTTTTGCTGCCTTCGCCTTTTTTGATTTAGCTTGGCCGCTAAGAAAAAATGTTGGAGGAATGTCGGTATACAGATAAATCTGAACAACCCAAAAGAAAGGAGAATTACTGATTACCCGGGAGCAGTCTTGAAAGTCGGGAATTGGGTTTGCGAAGAGTCACCAGAGGAACGAGACACCTCCTGAAAGAATAAAAAAGAGTTAATAGAAATGCAAGGAGAAGGATCCATGAAGAAGAGTTAAAGATAGAGATCAGTAAAGCTCATTTGGACGCTTCTAAGGAGTTTGTTGAAGGACGATAGCCGGTTCATCTTCAAACCCAGCTTCACGGCGGCTTTCATGTTGCTGCTTTTTCAAATGAAAGTTGGGGTCCAAGTGAGCTAAAGGGTTAGAAAACCTTACTTTATGGATCACTCGTCAAACTTTGTGTCTTGGTAAGGGCTTTGAGTCGGAGGAAATAATAGTTACCTCAGCTTCCCTGGCCCCAGTGTCATCCTGGTAAGGATCAGTGTCAATAAGATTGTTAAAAAATTGGCCAAGGGAATCAAGAGCTACCTCTGAGTCAGATGTGTCATCAAGTTTCATCAAATCTTCAGCAGTGGTCTTCTTTTTCTTCTTCGATCTCCGGGTCGTTTTCTTGGCGTTCATGGTGGCGAGTTTTGCCTTCTTGGCAGCTTCATGATCATATTTCACTTTCCAAAAGTCAGAATTAGCCTACAAAGACAAGAGGAAGGATCAGTGATAAACAATACGGCTGGATAAAATACAAAGGAAAAAAGATCAGAATATCCTTACTTCTGATACCGGGTTAAGTTTACAGAAGGGATTTAACCCAACAATACTGCAATCTTCATACTTCCCATTCACCAAAAGGTTTGACATTGAGACAATGTCTTCCTCGGTTAGTTGAATTGGGGTATGCCGAAGAGAGTCGTCTGGGCCTCCACCATATTCATACATCAGTTTTGAACGACGGCTTAATGGAATAACCCGCCATGAGATCCAGCAGCGGGTCAGATCAACTCCGGTTAAACCGTTCCCCAACAAAGCATTGATTCTTCTGATAGATGGAAGCAACCTCTTGTGTTCAGCAACGGTAAGTTTATCTGGCAGTGCAAACTTGGAGTCAAGACGATCAGGGCGGTAACCCGGCAGTGACTTCTCGTTGGCTGGTGAGATGTCCTGACAGTAAAACCAAGTTTGGTTCCAGTCCTTTGGGTGACTTGGTAAAACTATGAGAGGGAAGACAGCACCCTGCCGGCGCTGAATTGAGATGCCTCCAAGCTCTAAGCTAAGGCCGTTGGTGCACTCGTTCTGCCGGTTCAGATAGAAGTATTCTCTAAACAGTTCCACAGTCGGCTCTTGCTGAAGATATACCTCACAGAGCACTTGGAAGTTACAAATATTGGATATGGAATTGGGCCCAATGTCCTGAGGATGGAGTTTGAAAAAGTGAAGAACTTCTCTGAAAAACTTTGAACTGGGCGGTGAGAAGCCACGGTTCATGTGGTCAGTAAAGACGATCACTTCGCCGTCTTTTGGATTGGGTCGTTCTTCTTCCGGGTCAGGAGCACGATAAGACAAGATGCTTTTTGAGGGCAGAAACCCAATGAGGAAGAACTCTTTTAAACGATCCTCAGTTATGGTTGAGGGGACCCAATTACAGATGGTGGGTGTCTTTCACGGCATGATGTGCAAGGAACTGAAAAAGGAAAAACAACATGCCGGTTCAGTTTACGGCAAAATTAACAGTTAAAGGAAGAAGATGTAAAACAAGTACGGCGGCTTAACTAAGGGCTAATGACATATAAGGAAAAGAAAGACGGAGCGGAAAGTCGCCATGACTATAGATTCTTTCAGAAAGTGAATCTAGCTAAGTCTTGGCGTAAAAAAGTTTCACCATGCTATCATTATTATTTTGGATTAAATGGTTGTCCCAAAAAGAAAATATTCTAGACCTAAAAATCTAGTATAGATGAGTTCGTCAGCTATAATGAAGCATCTATACAGGAAAAAGGGATCTACTGATATCAAAAATGGACGCAAAACAACTACCGCGCAAGTTATGTTTCTTTTTTGGATCAGAAGAAGTTGCGGAAGAAGAACTACAAAAGATCCGGGATGAACAAGCGAAGAACACTGATGAACTCGCAACCCTAATACAGATCTAGATGTGTGAGAAAGAAGGAACTTACGAGATGCAGACCTACTACGAAGAGTTGCCGCGTCTCTCTGGACAAACTCAGGGTGGTGCAGCGGCCGATGTTGAGGGCAATGGTGAGTGCTACGGCGGCGGCAGAGCTTGAGAAGCAGGAAGGCAGCGACAGGAAGAAGAAGAAGAGAGAGAGAGAAGAATGAGGAAGGCCGGGGCAAGCCTATTTATAAGGACAAAATGCGGACAGGCGGGCGCGAAAATCAAGGGAGAACCAAATAATGGTTATCCAGCTATATAGACGCCTCGATTCTCGGGAAGCATTAAAGATAAAAGGTCCGTTGGAAGATGACGTCATGAAAGTTTTTTGTGTTTTCAAAAGATGACGTCACGGCGGGTTACATAGTTTTTCAGACAGAAGAAGATGAATTTCATCTAAGTATTGAAGATTGACAAAGAACAAAGTTCAAAGTCAACCTGGGGCCTAATGTTGGGGATATTACTACCAGAATGACCCGCCCAGGAGGGGCCGGGTCAGCCCTAATGGCGGGTTACATAAGAAGCCCAATATACACTCAAGATGATAGTTTATTAAACATATAGAAGGCCCAAAGGCCTGGGGCCGGCTTAAGGCCCGATATTGTAAACCGCCATATGTAAGGAAAGACTTGTAAAGAAAGGCATGTAAAGGAAGTCACCGAGCCGGACACGATTATGAGCCGGCCGGGACTTTGTAGGCCGCCAGGCGTCAACCCATGTGTATAAGGGGACGACCCGGTGGCGGCTTAGGGCAAGAAACAACCAAATCTATAACCAAGCCAGCGAGTTGAGCCCCTTGGAGATCGAAACTTCAGCAATACCAAACCCAAGTAGACGTAGGCTTTTACCTTCATCGTAAGGGGCCGAACTAGTATAAAAACTCTCTCATGTCCTTTGTCCCGATTAACCCCTTTAAGCTTCCTAGTGCGATGGCCCTACGACTAAGTCCTTGCTCTAGGACATCTGCCGTTTCAACTCCACGACAAAATGGATAAGTGGTGAGGTTGCAGCAAGCGACTAAGCATTTGTATGGTGGCTAACTTACAAGTACAAGAGTAAGAAGAGTTACTACACATAACGATCGCGAACTAGTGATGATCAATAAGTGATCCTGAACAACTTACGAGTCAAACATAACCCTACCGTGTTCTGTTCTCGAACTCACTCAAAAAGAGACGATCGCGGTTACGCATGCGGTTGGTGTATTTTAATTGAGTTTAGTTCAAGTGCACTACGACCGGATATTAAAAATTCACATCTGACACATAACCGCGGGCACGGCTCTTGAAAGTTTAAACCCTGCAGGGGTGTCCCAACTTAGCCCATGACAAGCTCACGATCCGCAGAGACAATCCTCCATCTCGGGACCCTCCGATCAGACTCGTAATCCCGGTGCACAAGACATTTCGACAATGGTAAAACAAGTCCAACAAGACCTCCCGGCGTGCCGACACCCTGATAGTAGCCGCGCGTATCTCGTCTCAGGCCACGACTGGATGGGACATCCTATGAGTAAAACCAGATCCTTGAGTTTCCTTGTGGTGGCCCCGAAGTCTACCCGTTTGGGACCAACACCATCAGCATTGGCCCCCTGTATTATGTTAAATTACTCCTTGGGTAGTGCTAACTCCCTATGCGTCAAATTCAATGTCAGGTTTAGTTATTATGTTGGGCAAATGGTAAAACCAATGTTGGGTCTTGCTGGAAGAGTTTTATTCAAAGCAAACTATCAAGAGGAGCCCATAAATCCTCACCGCGTTAGGGACGCAAAATCAAGGAACATAACACCGGTATGACGGAAACTAGGGCGGCATGACTGGAACAAAACACCAGGCAAAAGGTCGAGCCTTCCACCTATTACCAAGTATATATGTGCATTAATTAAATAAGAGATATTGTGATATCCCATGATATCCATGTTCCAACATGGAACAGCCTGCAACTGCACCTGCAACTAGCAACGCTATAAGAGGGGCTGAGCAAAGCGGTAACATAGCCAAACAACAGTTTGCTGGGATGGTGAAAAAGGTTAGAGGCTATCATGGCAATTTGGGAGGCTTGATAAACAAGTGGTAGGAAGAGCGACATAGCAATAGCATCGAGGCAACTAGCAAAGAAAATATAGTAATGGTATCCAGGGTAATGGTCATCTTGCCTGAAATCCCGCTGGGAAAAGAACAAGTCCATGAAGAAGACGAACCAACGTAGTCGAACGGATCCTCACAATTGCAACGTAACCAGAACTATCGAGAAGAAGAACAACCAGAAAGAAGCAAACAACATGGTAAACGACCATCACATAAACATGGCATGATGCTCAACCAAGTATGATGCATGTCCAGATTAATGAGTCATGGCATGACAAAGTGCAACAAACAATACTACAAATTAAGTGGAGCTCAATATGCAACGAGTTGCATATTGACGAAACACCACATTCAAGTTATTTAGTTCGCTCTCGTTTATGTACCCAACAATATTAAATGTTGTTAAACATGGCAAGAGGTGAAACATAAGTAAACTAACTATTTAGGCAAGTTTAAATGAGACCAGAACAACAAACAACAATTCCGGAAAATCCTCATATGCAATATTCGGATTTGGTATTGTTCTGCCCTAAACCATATTTAGTGTTGTTAAACATGCAAAGTAATGCCACCATGTTAACCTATGCATTTTTTCTACCCCATTTACATATAAAGTTTATTTAATTCGGAGCTACGGTAATTTAGATATGAAATAAACCATTTTAACATGACATTTATGCAAAATAATGCAACCAACAATTTGAAGCATTTTAACATGGATGAAAGTGGCATATTGTGAAACTAGATGAAATTCTAATCATTTTACATGTAAAGTTTATTAGATTCCGACGCACGGTGGAGGAGTTATTAAATGCATGAACTCTAGGGGCCAAACTGTAAAACAATAATTCTCTGGTTATTTTGACAAATTCACAGCAGTAGCAAAAAAACACTACGGGCTGAAACTGAACTGGACTGGTCTAGGGGAGCTGCTCATATCGGGCCTTGGCCCAGGTCGATGGAGGCAGCAGGACACGAGAGGAGACGGGCCGGCTCCAGATCGAGGCGAGGCAGGGGATCGAGCGGGCGAGCTCAACGCTCGTCCTCCTCTGTTTCTACAACGGGACGATGCAGGGCGCGGGACTTGGCATGGGGACGACAGGAGAGGCTAGCGGACGACGGGGACGGCTAGATGCGGCAAGGTGCTTGCTGGGGCAGCGGGCCTCAAATCCGGCGAGGCAGAAAACAGCGACGAGGCTGGGACGACACGAGGACGACACCGACGAGCTCCATGGCCATGGCGGATGGCGAAACTTGGCGGATCTGGACGGACTCGAGGTTAGGGAGGCGGCTTGGCGGCGGGGTTCAGCTCCGATGGAGGGACTTGGCGTACGGACGAGGCCAGGACGGCGGGGAAGAGGTCGGGACGACGGGGATGGCCGTCAGCGACGAACCCCAAGGGCGGTGGTGCTCAATTTCTCCCTGAACTCGACGTGGTTCCCTGTGAGAGAGAGGCAGAGGCATGAGAGAGAGGGGGAAGGAACAGGGAGGAGGAGGCGCGAGAGGAGGCAGGGGAGTGGGACGGCCTGCTAAAGGTGGCGCCTGCTCGCCAGAGATGCGGGAACTGCTGCTGCTTGTGGGGGTGCTCGGGGCAGGGGCTTGAGGATACGTGTGGTCATGCTCCATGAGGTGCTCGAAGCAGGGGATGCAGGGGCGCGGTTCCCGTTGGAGCTCAAGGGAGAGGGCGCCGCAAGGCGGCTGGCTGCGTGCGCTCAGGCGTGAGGACGATCCCCTGGAGCGGGGAAGGGCGAGGCGGCTGCGGTGTAGTTGGGTGGATGGATCAAGGGGAGATGGTGGTTGGCCCAGGATGGATCTGGGAGGATCCCAAGGTGGGAGGCGAGTGGGTGGAAGGCTGGCGGCGGGGACGAGACTGATGGGACAAGCCTCCTAAAGATTAGGGTTGGACTAGTTTATTTATAGCATGTGGTTTAGGTTAGGGGCTATCCTAGTCCCTTCGTCGTAATCAAACGGTCCGAGAAAAACAAGCTAGGAGAGACCAACAAATAACCGAAGATATTTTAGGGATATTTGAGGATGATCCAGACCCATCGGTAACGACAGCCCGGTTCGGGTTCGGGGGCAAGTTTCGGACACGCACGCGAGGGGGGTTTGAGAACAGTGCAGAGAGGGTCAAAGGGTCGGACAACAAAAGGATGGTTGGTTTGAGAAAGGTCAACATAGGTGAGGAAGAAGCGCAACTACAAATGACTACGAGTTTTATGAAAACATGCGGATGCAATGCACATGATGACATGATGAAATGCAACAAGCAAATAAAACACACAGTGACAACAAAAAACATGGAAGGCGTCTGGGGCGTCGGTCTCGGGGTGTCACACATGATATGCTCATTTCCATTTGGATGACATGCTTTGCATCTCACATGATCCATGATTCTAGTACTTGTATATGTATTTGCAAGCTTGGTGGAGATATAATTTGTTATTTCCATGTTTGCTTTGTGCTCCATGCCTATGATGATACTTTGATCTTTTTTGTGTTCGTTATTTCAATATGTCATGTGCATTGTCTATGCCTATTATTTGCTCACATGACATGATTTCCATGATTTCATCTAGTGTGTTGCATCTTTGCTCCACTAGTTTGTACGACTTGATTACTATGATTGCTTGCCTTGTTGCATCACCGATGATTCATACTTGCTCGTTTCATGCGGTTGATGAAAACCATTGCCATGCTTTGCAAATGATTGCTATTGCTTCTTGTCATATATCTCCATGTGTTGCCTCTCTCATGCTAGATTTTCCATGTATTGAGTGCAACAATGCTTTTAGTCTTGCTTATGAGATTGCCCCCATAGCATTCTCGCATATATTTGGAGATTTTGGCATATTTCTTGTGAAGCATGCTTGCCTTAATTGTTTGCACCATATACCTAGTGCCATGGATATCGCCATTGTTGCATCATATTATTCATGCACTTGTGCTTCTAATGTTTATGTGCAAGAGAAGAGAACCATCATGATGGATGATGTGTTTATCTACCACGCACATACGTTGTTTGCTTTCTTTTGTGCATGTGTAGGATACTTCGACTTGGTGTCAACTTCCACTTCATGTGAGTTGACCATTCGAGCTCTTGTGAGCGAACCACTTGCGACCGACTCGCTCCTACATCACACTTGCTTGTGCTTCGGCGTTGTGAAGGATGCATAAGGACATGCTTTCAAGGTGATATCCTTCTCTTTTGAGAACCCCCAAACCATGAGCATGAATATTGTGGATCATACTTCATGTGTTGCTTGCACCTTGACATATTGCACACATGCTAGAGATCTTGCTTCAACTTATCATTGCCACATTGCCATGCCTCATGACATATATACCTTGTGTGTTGCATCCAATTCTTGGATTGCTTGCTCCTATAATATGCTTGGTTGCAACAATGTCATCACTTCACATATGCCATGCCCCATTGACTGCTACATGCTTGCCTTGATTGCCTCACACATGTTGAACAATTGCTCTTTCTATTGTGTTAAGTGTTGCTCGAATTTCACTACACCCTATGCACATTATGCTTGGATTGTCTTGCCACATGTGTTTAGACACTTCATTTTCTTTGGTGTTGTGAATGGTTCATATGCATACCATAGACCATCTGTTGAGCACTTTATGCATGCTTGCTATGAACATAAGGTAGATGTTTGTTCACTTGTCACACATATTAGCACTCTACCTCTTATTTGCATGCTTGTTTTCATGGTGCATTCCATTATGCTCAATCCATATGCTTACATGACATGCTACAATCCATTGTCAATCCATATGCTATGCTTGATGATGACACTTGTTGGGTCAATCACCGCTTGAATGCTTGGTTTTGCACTAACGCTAACCACATTTGTTCTTCCAAGTGTTTGTTCTATTTACTCCATTTGAAGGAATCACGAGACGGTGCGGCATTGGAGAGTGCCCATTTCGAGCTTCAAGATGACGAGTGCTTGGTGATCGTCCACTTCTACATGACGACGCCATCTCTTTCCCATGGTGATTTGGTTTTCGATCCGAGGTCGGATCTTTCCCAAGGGGGAGAGGATGAGATGCGGAGCATCCTACGGACATCACCATGTTAAGAATCCATTTGGCAAGTGACATGTGCGACATATACTTCACATACATACAGGTGAATCAAATCCTTTACACGTGCTCTCTTGACCCCTTCGAGGATGTTGTACTACTTGACCCTCCATCGTGCATGCATAGGTATTGTCGAAGCTTCACGAATGTCGAGGAGGAGTGCAAGCGCCAAGGAACAACTACACCATCTACGAGGGAAGTGTGGAAGAGAAGACGGAAGAAATGAGAAGAAGATGGAGTAGCTACCGGAGACAGGCCGGATATCCAGGCTCAGCCGGATCATCCGAAACCTCTCCTGGATCGTCCAGCTACGACGGCGATGAAGACGGCACGGACCCATCCGAAGCCGGATCATCCGGGACTCCGCCTGGGTCATCCGGACCCCTGATGGCCTGATCATCTGGCCTTGCCTGCATGCCTCCGGGCCGAGGCCCATGTACCCATTCGCCCACCTAACTTACCCATTCTCCTTAGACTATAAATAGACCTCCTCCTCCCCATTTTTAGGGTCAGCAAATATGATAGCTCATTTCTAGTTGAGTTTTGCTCCTACCACTACTCTTGAGAAAGAGAGACACCACTCCATTGGAGTTCAAGACCTCCTTTGGAGAAGATCTCGAGGGATATCAAGACTCCCCCCCTCCCATCGGGGAAGGATCATCTAGACCATCAAGACCCCATCTCCTTTGGATTTGTGATGAACTCTATCTAGTACTGATTTCCCTTTGTTGTTCATGTACCTTGTGGATCCATGTGTTTGTTAGTCTAGTGGATGTGTGATTGGACTTGTTCTTGAGTGTTTCCCCTTGTGGTTTCTCTCCCCTTCTTCATGTGTTCTTCGTGTTCTTCGCGGGACCCTCCTCCAAATCATGAAAGATCGCCCCCTAGGGTTCCACCCTACATCACTTGTGGATGGAGCTCTTCGGCAACAATGGTCTCTCCTTCTGTGTCGTTTGCCCATCTACCTTCTATTTCCTTGAAACATTTGCCTGAATGGGTGTCATTAAAGCTATATCTTCAGCAGCGAGCTGCCATGTGTCCAGTGAGCTCAATTTGTCGGTGCCTGTGGAGCCCAGAAGACGGTGATCTGGGCGGTCGCAGCCGTGGCATAGGGGACTTGCTAGCCGGCCTCCATACTTGGGGAGGCGAGGCGGCCTCCGGTGCATGGGGCGGCGGTGCTACGTCTGTGAGCTGGAGACATAGCCGGTGTCTCTAGAAAAGGCGGAGGATAAAATATGCTCGGGTACGGGGTGGAGGTGGGGGTCTTTGAAGCTATGGCCGGAGGAGAAAACGGACGGCGGTGGCCGGAGATCGGGCTGGTAATGGCGGACGCCGTCAAAGGAAAGGTGTGGTCAATCGAGGTGAGAGAGAGAATAGGCGAGGGAGAAATGAACTGGTTAGGGCAATTTGAATGTTATATGGTGTTTGGTGGGAGGGCAAAAGGGTAAAACATCGATTTGGAGCCAGTTGAGGCTGCGAGAAGCCTCTATTTTACGGCCGCGGCTTCCGTGTTGTTTTCGCGGAGCGCTCCATGGAAGAGCTGCGTAGAGCCGGCCCAAAAATTGCATGTTTGTTTGGGCTCCGGCTTCTTTGGGCCAGAAGCTGCAGAAGCCACTCCTAGGAGCCCAAACAAACACACCCTAAGGACCCAAATCTTAGTACACCGACACAATCTTACAGAGGCTATGCAAACATGCTATCTCACCCAGGAAGCTCTACATAGCCGGCTGTTTGGAGTGCTCTATGGAAAATTCAAGTCCCATGTAAATTTCTAATATTTTATTGGAGATTACTGCATGGAATCGTCCAGCTAAAAGGTATACGTGCAAATATGCACATTGGAACAGTTAGTGGATGTTTGATCTATCATCAAGACGCTAAAGATGGTCGGCATCTTCTATTCCAATGCACACATGCCAAGGATCTATGGAAGCGCCTAGGCTTGGATGACCTTATCTCTTCAGCGATTCATGTTGATCGGTCTAGGTTGGTTATCATGGAACATTTGCTTCTCCTAACATCTAGTCCAAGCTCAAATTATGCCAAGTTTGGATGTTAACCAAGTCCTGGCGGAGGGCTGGTGGTGCTTTTGGTGGATCAGGCGCCGAATTACGCATAATGAAGCTTCTCCTTCTCCACCACCCTTCAGATGATCGCTCTCTGTCATAGCAATAGCAAGCAACTTCCAGCGAGCCTGGAACTTGATCACGAATGGTCCAGACCTGAGCCGAAATTCATAAAACTAAAAGTTGATGCGGCGTTTTTTGAAGAGGAAGGAGTAGGAGCAACAGCAACCATCATAAGGCACGAGTGAGGTAATTTTCTGGCAATACAGTGCGATTATATCTATTTTGCTGCTGATGATATTACCACTGAGGCAATGGCAATGCATAATGGACTGGAATTTGCTAACTCGCTAGGTTTCCATCGGGCAGAGGCGGAACCAGACTCCCTACAAGTGATCACCTCCGTGGAATCAGACTCCCTACAGGTGATCAACTTTTGTATTGGCCAATCAAGACTGCCTACAAGTGATCATTTCTTTGGAATCAGACTCCTTACAGGTGAACAACTTTTGTATTGGCCAATCAAGATGGTGGGACGCAGCATCTCAGCAGATGCTGCGGCGATCTTTGCAAAAGTTTAGACTTAGCTTCAATGATTGAGAAGGTCTCTTGTAAACATTGTTTTTGTTCAGCTAATCAAACAATGTGCTAGCTAATTTTCATTACTATAACAAGAACTCGTTTAGTTGGACTGACAAACTCAATTACTGTAACAAGCACATTGTCTTGTCAACAAGCTTGTGAATGATGTAATGTTGTTTTGATATTAATAAAGCTTGTGGGTGATGTAATGTTGTTCTGATATTAATAAAGCTAGCCATGATGACCTTTCCTGTAGAAAAAATTAAGAAACATGGTCCGTAGTTTTGCAATCTAAAAATATATATGAAGTTCCCATTTCAACACTTCCATAGAAACAACAGGGGGATACTTGCTTGGTTCCAGATCAAAAAGGGAAAGATTTTCACTTTCAATACGGACAAATTTCAAATTTCATTTTGTCTGTCTAAACTGAGAACAAACTCCAGAGAGAAATTTCATGCACGGAGTGTATGGCACGCGCGCACAGTCAGCAAAGAGGACAATAAGTCCACGGAGAAAGAAGACTGCAAAGTGGTTAGGAAGGAAGACACAAATTGCTGGTTCGTCTGTACATTGTTCAAGAGCACATTCCATTCTGTGAGCACAAAACATTACCATCAAGATGTTCATGGAAAGAATTTGTGTATGCTCCGGTCGTGGTTAAAAGAGCACATGATTTCACGCTCTCCTGACGCTCTTCCCATACTCTTTCCTGATCTCCCACAGCTGCTCCCCGACCTCCTTCATGGTCGGACGGTCCTCCCGCGTGGGAGCGGCGCACTGGAACGCCAAACTCAGAAGCTTCTCCAACACCTCCTCGTCCACGCGGTCTTCCAGCAGCGGGTCCAGTATCTCTCTCATGTTGCCTTCATTGAATTTCTTGAAAGTCTACGGAAAATACAGAGTTAAATGAAATACCCATCATCTTTCTCATGTTGGGAACACAAATAAAATGAAATGTCAACCTACTTTTTCATTGCAAGTGAGTTTTGCTAGAGATCTGCTGCTATGATATTACATGTACTACCTCCGTCTGGGTTTATTGGTCCCCTTCGTATTTTGTGTCCAATGTTGACCGTAGATTTGACTAACACAATATATATTGTATGTCACAAAACTTATATTGTCAGATTCATATTCAAAAGAGGTTTCCAATGATACTACTTTTTTGGTATATAACTTATTTTTTGGTAGTTAAATCAAAGGTCAAACTTTAACCCAAAATACAAGACTAATACCCAGACGGAGGTAGTATATTTTAAACTGAGCACAAAGTTCTGAAAAGATAAGATTAGGTCAATAACAGCATGATACCTCTAATAGTAATACACCTTTCACGATTATTGTCTACTAATATGTCAAAACAGTTATAAAAATATAATTGTATAAATATTGACTGAAATAAATCTATTAACATCATTTACACGTGGTAAGTCTAAATAACTCTGTGTATGGTACTGGTCTAGTTTTTAAATGTTAGGTACACATTCCAAAATGACATTCTGAAGGGAATGATAAGAGTACTGACAAACCATACTTTATCATTACTAGAACTGATAGTCATGCATTGGAAATGAAAGAAAAAGTCATCTAACATACCCATCTGATAGTAATCCTCTCTTCAGCGGCCCGCTTCAGCTCTACAGGTCGACGGGCAGAAATAATTTCTACAAGAAGTATGCCAAAAGAGAAGACATCACTTTTAGGAGTGAGCTGGTACGTTCTTAGGTACTCAGGGTCCAGGTAGCCAGCAGTTCCTTTCACTTTCGTGGAGATGTGTGTCTTCTCTGTGTCACTAGGGCCACTTCTAGCAAACCCGAAGTCCGACACCTTGGCCCGGTAGCTGTCTGTTAGAAGTATATTTGATGACTTCACATCGCGATGGATTATTGTCTTCTCTGTTCACATTATAGAAGTTCTCAGTCCCTCAAGCATTATTTCCAATAACAAATTTCATCAAAACAAGTTTCCGAAATTGCCATAGCTAAATAGCTAACAAAAATAACACTGCCATATGCAAAAAAATGATTAACTTAATTCATTCATATTATTCACTAAGTTCATAATGTTGAATCTAACGTATTTAAGTTGCAGTGCATCAATATCCATGGAACAAGCATGTAGATTATCTACCTGCATATAGATGGAGATAAGTGAGTGCATGAGCAATATCAATCGCAATTTCTAGGCGTTGATTAAAATCCAGGGTTCTGCCATGTTGGCCTGCAGAATGAACAAATACATATAAGTATATAACAGTTGAGGCTTAACCAAACAGCAAGGGCAGGAAATGCTATTTACCATCGAGATGTTCTCTCAAAGTGCCATTTGGAACATACTCAGTGATAATAATCCGCTCATTTCCTTTATCAGTATAACCCAGTAATCTCACCAAATTCCGGTGGTCAATCTTAGCAAGCAGTTCTACTTCATTGCTGAACTCATCACTGGGACCCGCAAACTGATCCTGTAATAAATAATAGAACCAATTATGCGTCGCTAGCAGAGAACCAAAGAACTAAAATCAGAGTTTCCACCTGAAGAAGTGCTCCTAGTAACTGTATAAGTTGTGCCACATCTCATCCAAAAGAAAATCTTAATTGAGCAAATATAATGAACACATACGCAACCAAGACAGTTTGATAAGTATCAATAATAACAGCAAAAGATAAGAAACAATAGCATGTCACTACCTTTTTAGCTCTCTTGACTGCAACAACCTGGCCATCTGACAATACAGCCCTGTAGACAGTCCCAAATCCTCCTTCACCCAATTTAAATGAATGTGAGAAATTCTGAGTCGCCCTGAGAATCTGCTGGACACTTAAGTCAACAGATCCAACTCGAGCAATATGTGGAGACGGTGCGAATCTAGATGGGCTTGGAGGTATTCGATGTGGAGTTGGTGGGATCTTCTCGGATGATGTGCTTACGTCGAAGGATGAAAGAGAATCAACTGTAAAGAAACATTTGATTGTTTAGAGAAGAATGCAACAAAGGTTAACAGTGGACCGCAATGGACACTGTCATAAAACATTGATCCTACAAACCATTTAACAGTCGGAGGCGCATTTCAGAACTGAGATAGTTCACGCAATATGAAAGTATTCAAATGCTTCCCAAAGTGGTTAGCTATAAATTTGCAAATACTCTGTTGTGATTCTTCCAGGGAACATTTTAGTCCAAATAAAACTATACATTGCTTATTGATTTTCATATCGGATAGATGGATATAGATTAATATGGTCAACCTACGTGAAAAATGCAGCGCATTAACTCTGTCAATGATCTGTGTGCAATGAGATGAAAGGACATCTAAACTGAGCCAGTAAGATGAGCACCGCATGAGAAGAGCTATATAATATTGAACCAACATTACGCAATGGAAGATTATTAAACTTGACATAGGTATAACATTTTATAATCTCAACAGAAATCATTTCCTCATAAGTTCACACAGCGGGTGTGGAAATGGTATGGCTGACCTACTACGGAAATGGACACTGTAGTTAGGAGAAGCTGGGCTGGTATCTAACAGGTAGATAAAAAGTTTGCAAATGCATACAACTGTGAATCAACTTTTGATAAGCCTAGTATCATAGCTGAACATTAATTTCCACACCTTAACTCCAGCAGATATTAAAGTTGATGGTCTGTTTGCCATCTTACTTCCTCTTCACTGAACCTAAGTTGCTGGCATGTGGGGTCATCTGCTCACACTCTCCACTATCTTGTGTCATTGTGTGGGCTCTCTTTTTACGCGTTATGATCAGGTTTACGGTATTCTATTTGTGCATTGCCACTTTTTCTGAAGTTCAGTCTTTTTTTCGCATCAGTTTTGTATGAATATAGACGTTTCACATGATTATACTAACATCACTTTTGTAGCAACACACAGGCGTCCAACTAATAACTAAAAAAATGTGTGATTTGAGGGTGGTGGTGTGAACATCACCCAATATCAACATCTTTGTAACCAAACTCTCATGCATGCATTATTATTGACCAAGCATACCCAGTATAGTGCTTGAACAAGATAGACTTTTTTAAAACGATTATCCCAAATTAGCCTACTCCAATTTGAGTCCAGACAACTACTAGTATTTTGGTGTATTTACTTTTGATCCCACTACAAGGATGACAGCAAGAATTGGCTTTTCCCAAATATTAACGGACAATAACACATTTGTTGCAAAAGGAAAAAGGACAATAACACATGATGTATTGACTCACCAGCATTGCGCTGAATGGATGTAGTATTGTGTCTTCTTCCTTCTTTTCTTTCGGCGTGAAAACATGGGAGCATGAGACCACAGCATATGAGAAGCACACCTGGCACAGCCAACAGAGGATCCTCTTTTTCGGAAGAATCATTGGCATCATGTTTATTTTCGTGTAGACCCATGTTCCTACATGGGTCATCTTCAGCTTTTGCGCCATTCTCTGACGACTGCTTCAAAAGCCTCCTTGGTATGTTTGGAGTTGAAGTTACTACATTTCATAACAAAGCATGTGTGTAAACAGAACTTAGAAAATATACAAGTAACTAGAATACCTACGAGGAATTAGGTAACGATTTATTTATAGAGGAAATAGGCACTCATTCGAGCTGAAGATGACAAGAATCTGAGTGGTGGGTCTGTACACCCACGGCTCACATTAACGGATATAGTCAGTTTATGGCATAGAATAGAAGTGGCATTCCCATAGAACCAACGTCTACACCAAAACTAAAGAATAATAGTAGGATGCATGAATGCTAGTGTTACACGAAGTACCAACAACAGCTTCAATCAGTACAATTCATGTGTTGTAAACCGAATCAGTCAGTACAATGCATGTGTTGTAAACAGAATCATACCTCAAAATTCAGATATATGGTACTTAGGTTGTGTTTGGTATTGTAGTGCATTATGATAATCCTATTTGTCTTGACCAGCTTTTGCCAATTTTATCATTTGTATAACCTGTTTTCCCCTATTGCTGTGCCAATCTTTTCATACTTGATGGTAAATTTATAATATAGGCTCAGCACAGCACAATCCAGCAACCGCAATCAAGCATTTTAAGTCGAATATAAAACAGATTCAGGTACAGCAACTAATATTTGGCTAGACTTGACCAGTCACTTTGTCCATTTTCAGTTCAAAAAGTCACTTTGTTCATTACTACTCGGTGCATGCCAGGACATGCACCGGGTCATCAAATGACCAAACTTCCATATATACTTTGCCAATTCAAGCTCTTATACAAACATAAACATATCGAACAAACTGCGGCAAACTGCGGACACAGCTGAAGCTAGAAACCTAGAAGCCACTCACCATAGCTCGATTGACTCCCATCATCGCCACAGTAGCGCATCCACGCACTCCTCCAAGATTGCGACCGCTCATCGCAGCTGAGGCAACCACTCCCAAAGTAGGACCGGAGCCTGTCGCAGCCTTGAGCACGGTCCTTCACCAAAACCCCATTGATGGACAGGTTTTGACGGCCATCAGAGGTCTCCAAGATGGAAGCTTGTTCATCTCCACAGGCCCATGAAAGGGTTGGCTCGGACCCGGAAGCCAAAGCCAGAGACGAGCAGAGAAGGAAGAGCAGAGCGAGCAGATGGACCAGAGGAGACATCGGCACAACGAACTGGACCGTAAAATTCACAAGCATCTCATGCCTGAGACAAGCATATATAGTACTTAAAAATGGAGATGCAAGAGTGGTCGCAACAAAGTTTGCATCCCCCTTCTCCTCCAACACAACGAGGACAAATTTTTTTGCCTCCAAGAAGACAAAATGAAGTCAAGGCTATTAACTCGTGAGCAAGGGGACACAGCTAGAAGCGAATCGGGCTATTCCGCGGCGGATGAACTGGACGCCAATAAAGCGCAACAAATCAAGGAAGACCTAGGAGTAGAAAACCTTGACCGAATTGGAGCGAGCGCCGCAGCAAAAAAACAACAAGACAAGCAAATCTAATCTGGGCTGAGCAGGAAGCAGAACGCCGACTAATCTGGCTACTTTACCACTCGAGGATCGGGGCTGTGGGGATCAATCGAGCGAGCGACTGGGTGTTGCTCAGATCGGGAGAAAGGAAGGAGAGAAGGAAAGTGCGGAGCAGTTGGGGGGCAGACGGAAAAGAAGAAAGGAAATATCTTTGCAGCTCCCTACTCAGCTGAGCTGAAGCGAAGCCCGAAGAAGGTGGGAAGAGTTGGAGGGTCAAGGCAGAGACTGGAGAGGCGGGGTGGGGTGGGAACCGGCGGCGCCGGTAACTTCCGGGTGGCAACGTCACCGGAGGCTGGCAGGTGCGGACCGGGGTGTGAAACTTCTAGCAGCAGGTGGCAGCGTCACTGGCTGGGCCGGGTTGCTCAGCTTTCTGTTCTAGATTTGCCCAGCTGTATTGAAAGTTTGGTACGAACTTCATTTGCCTCCACCTCTCTTCACCCTCCTCTCCACTTTGACTCTTTTCTGTTACACTCTTCCTTACCGTATGGGTTGAGTATACTGCATAATGTTAATTTCTTTTTACGAAATGGAAGATTCTTAGTATAATCAAATAACATATGATCATCAGCAAGAAGATGTTTGTTTCGCTAATTTCATCCCGTTTCCCTGATTACATTGGCACCACAAAAATCGGTCCATGTGTTTAATTGCACTAGACCGTAATGGATACCGTGTAAATGAGTATCACGTCAATTTTCACTTGATTACGCCCATCCCACCCGCAACCTCATTGCGTTACCGGAACACTCCCACCCTCGGTCTCATCCACCTCCCCTGATCATATCCGAGAGATTTCCTCTGCCGACCACTAGCCGTGGATCTTGTGATCTCCTCTAGCATCCCCTTCGACTTCCTTTTATGAGCTAGCTAACGCGCCACAGGGGAGCGGGGAGCAGCAGCGGTCGGCGGTCCTCGCGACACGACATGAGGAGCAGCTGGAGTCCTTCAACATATCTCCACGTCATCATCTTCCTCCATCCCCAACCATCAAGATCTCGTTGCATGCATCCTACACTCCTTTGCTTCACTTCCTACTCTTGAGGATTGTGCACCCTCTAGACGGTTATACTGTTGAAGAGCATCTAGAGTGTGGATTCGCCGAAGAACTAGTCTGTGAAGATACGGAGATCACCTCAAGATCTACCACGAGTGATTGGATGAGTTATGGGGAACTTAGTTCAAGGATGACAAGGCGGAGAATTTTGTGTCTTCGGAGATGGGGTTGAGCCTCTCCAACCAGATTTATAGTTGTGCTAGCAAGTTGAACTGGGTGAACACATGGCATTGTCTTCTAAGAGCAAATATGTTTTATTTCTTCACATTGTTTTACTTGTTAAATTCCTTTGTGTTTCAAAATACTTTCTATTTCTATCCTTCTTTGTGATTGATGTGAAGACTATGCATATCTACATGTTTAGTGTTGTACTTTGTTTAGCTTTCTCAAATGCATCTTCTTGTTTGTTAGTCTCGAGTACTTGTACTTCTATTTGGTCATTTGCTTGCTCGCACACCTCTATCTCTATCTCAGGAGTTTTGACTTGCATCCTAAGTAATTTTTCTAGTTATTCCTCTAATTTGCCTTTGTGTTGTTGTCTTGTTATTCTTCTATTTCCTATAGTATTTCAAGTTTTAGAAGATTTTTTAAAATCACACATTCACACCCCTATGGTCGATAACGTTGATCCTACAATTGGTACCACAGAATGGTATTCACTTGTCTCTATGTGATTTTGGTTTAATCATTTGGAGTTACGTGAAAATTTAGAGGTGCTATGAGGAGACCTATCATCAATTGCATTGATTACCCCTACCGAAAGCACAAGATGTGATTTCATATCAATGATACCGATGAATAACTCTGGTGAAAGGATCGGTATGGTCGACTAGAGGGAAGGGTTGAATAGGTGACTATCAATTTTTAACTTCTTTTAACAAATTAAGGCTTGACGAGAAAATATGTTGTATAGATATGCAACTAGGTGTTCAACCTATATGACAAACACAATAACAACACTAACAAAGGCAAGCACAAGATAGAAATACAATAAAAGCTTGCACAAAGTAAAGGTAAGATGTAACCGCAAGTGGAGTCAATGGAGACGAGGATCTGTTACCGAAGTTCCCTCCTTTTGGGGAAGGTACGTCTTCGTTGGAGCACTGTGGAGGCACAATGCTCCCCAAGAAGTCACTAGGACCACTGTATTCTCCTCATGCTCACGCACAATGCAAGATGTCGTGAATCCACTAGCTATGCCCTTGAAGGTGGTGAATGGACCTTTACAAACAAGGTTGGGGATCTCTCCACGACTTAATTGGAGGCTCCCAACACCACCACGGAGCTTCACCCCAATGGAATGTGGCTTCGAGGTGAAATCTTCCGTCTAGGGTGCTCAAACACCCAAGAGTAACAAGATCCACAAGGGATAGTAGGCAGGAATCAAACTTCTCTCAATGGAAGTGTAGATCGTGGCCTTCTCCTCCAAACCCTAGAGAATGAACAAGTTTTGATGGCTAGGGAGGGAGATCAGGTGAGTTTAAGCTTTGGGAAACAATGGAGCAATGGGGAGAAAGTGGTAGGTATTCTTTGGGAAGAAGGCCCCCTTTTATAGTGGGGGACAAAATTCTAACCGTTATCTTCTTTCTGCACTCTAAGTGGTACTACCGCTTGGCGGTGTGGTACTATCGCTAAGTGTGGAGGTTGTGTCCGAGACCCTCAGTGGACCAGTGCAGAACCGGAGTGGTAGTACTGCCATAGCGGAACTACCGCCTCTAACAAGCGGTACTACCACGAATTAGCCAGAGGGTAATAGAGACTTCGACAGAAGTACGCGCGTTACTCCAGCGGAAGTACCGCCCCAAGCGGTAAAACCGCTAATAGCAAGCGGTACTACCATGAATTCCAGACAGAATAATAGCGAAATCCACGGTAGTACGCGCAGTACTCCAGCGGAAGTACCGTCCAAGCGGTACTACCGGTGGGAGCAAGCGACACTACTGTGAATTCCTGGGAGGTAATAGAGACCTGTAGGTAGTAACTGCTGGACACCAGCGGATGTACCGCCCAAGTGGTACTACCGTGATGCCGCAGTGGTACTTGCTACTTGTGAGTTGCGTTGGGATTTCCCCGAAGAGGAGAGGGTGATGTAGTACAGTAGAGATAAGTATTTCCCTTAGTGAAGAACCAAAGTTATTAATCCAGTAGGAGAACCACGCAAAAACCTTGTTATCAGCACCTACACACAAAAGAGCAAATACTTGCACCCAGCACGATCAAGGGGGTTGTCAATCCCCTTAGCGGTTATTTGTAAGGATCAAATCTGATGGTGATAGATAGATAAAATAAAACACACAAAAAATAATGGTAACTAAATTGCAGCAAGGTAGTATTGGATTTAATATATGATAAAGGTAGACCCGGGGCCCTAGTTTTCACTAGAGGCTTCTCTCTCGAACAAAAAGCATACGGTGGGTAAACAAATTACAGTTGGGCAATTGATAGAAAAGCGCATAGTTATGATGATATTCAAGACAATGATCATGTATATAGGCATCACGTCCAAGACAAGTAGACTGACTCATGCCTGTATCTACTACTATTACTCCACCCATCGACCGCTATCCAGCATGCATCTAGGGTATTAAGTTCATGAAAAATGGAGTAACGCCTTAAGCAAGATGACATGATGCAGACAAAGTAAATCCAACCAATATGAATAAACCCATCGTTTTCCCCTTAGTGGAAAAAATACAAATACGTGTCATGTCCCCTTATGTCACTGGGATTGAGAACCGCAAGATTGAAACCCATTACAAAGCACCTCTCCCATTAGAAGATAAATCAATCTAGTTGGCCAAACCAAACAGATAGATGAGAGAGAAATACAAAGCTATAATAACCGTGCATAGAAGAATTCAGAGAAGAATCAATTAATATTCATGAATAATTTGATCATAAACCCAACAATTCCTCGGATCCCAACAAACACACCGCAAAAGAAGATTATATCGAATAGATCTCCAAGAACATCGAGGAGAACATTGTATTAAAGATCAAAGAGAGAGAAGAAGCCATCTAGCTGCTAGCTATGGACCCGTAGGTCTATGGTAAACTACTCACACATCATCGGAAGGGGCATCAAGATTGATGTAGAAGCCCTCCGTGATCGATTCCCCCTCCGGCGGAGTACCGGAAAAGGCCTCAAGATGGGATCGCGGAAGAACAAGAACTTGTGGCGGCGGAAGAAGTATTTGGGATGGCTCTCTGATGTATTGAGAATATTTGGGAATTTATAGAGGTGGAATTAGGTCAAGAGGTGCCACGAGGGGCCCACAAGCCTGGGGGCGCGCTTCCCGAGCTTGTCGCTCCCTCTTGGCTCTTCAGGTCTTCTCCCGAACCTTGTAGGGTCCCTTCTGGTCCAGAAAAAAATAATCCAAAGTTTTTCTCTGTTTGGACTCTATTTGATATTGATTTTCTAAAAAGCCAAAAACAAGAAAAAGAAAACGACAACTAGCACTGGGCACTAGGTTGATAGGTTAGTCCCAAAAAATGTTATATAATTGCATACAAAACATCCAAAATTGATACTATAATAGCATGGAACAATAAAAAATTATAGATACATTGGAGACGTATCAAGCATCCCCATGCTTAATTCCTGCTCGTCCTTGAGTAGGTAAATGATAAAAAACAGAATTTTTGATGTGGAAAGCTATCTAACATGTCTATCATGTAATCTTTCTTTTATGGTATGAATACTTAGTTCTGAATGATTCAAATCAATAGTCTATAATTTGACATAAAGACATTAATACTCAGGCATACCAACAAATAATCATGCCTTTCAAAATATAAATGCTAAAGAACGCTATCCCTACAAAATCATATAGCCTTGTCATGCTCCATCTTCTTAACACAAAGTATAAATCATGAACTACCCCCATGTTAGCCAAGAAATTGGTTCATACTTTTTAATGCGCTTTAGCTTTTTCAACCCTCACGCAATACATGAGTGCAAGCCATGGATATAGCACTATGGGTGGAATAGAATGCGGTGGTAGATATTAATTTAGAGAAGACAAAAAATGAGAAAATTTCACATTGACGAGGCTAATCAATGGGCTATGGAGATGCCCACACTACAAAAAAAAGACACATCCGTGACATTTTGGGACGAACGAATTTTTTTCCTGTCATGCTTATGACACTTCTATGACGATAATTGTAACAAAACCTGGAATCATCATAGATGTGGTGGGCTCCTACTTCTATGACAAAAAATCATGACAGAAAATGGCCTTTCGTCTTGGGCGGGCTGGAGACGCAGCTGCATGACATTCTTTGGGCCATCCATGATGGAAAAAACCGTTGTAGAAGCGAGGGCGAGGAAAATATCGGGGAGTTCCAGGTTACGGTGGGTGGTCGGGGGCCGAGTGATGCGCGTTTCTCTCGTACACGTACGCGCATGGGTGCGAGGCACTGGGCTCTAACTGAACCCGAGCGAGGCGTTCACCTACTGAACCCAAGCGATTGCACTACAGGCTACGCGTCACTCAACCCAAGCAATTGATCGATCTGGCTGTTAACTGAACCCGATCGAGCGATTCTTTCGCCACTGCTGCTAACTGAAGCCGATCGAACCTGCTGCCTCTTGATGAATATTGAGCGTTGTTGGGGGGTTGGATGAGTTGGATGAATAGGACCCCGTGGTAGTATAGGTTGTTGTCGCTAGATGAATAGGACCCCGATCGAGCCGGTTGGGGGTGGATGAACAGGACCCTGTGGAGGGCTGGATGAACAGGACCCCGTGGAGGGCTGGTTGAACAGTAGCTGATGGCGAGCTGGATGAACAGTAGACCATGGAGGGTGGTTGAACAGGACCCCGTGGAGAGGGTTGGTTGAACAGTAGCCGGTGGAGGAGCGGTGGAGGCTGGATGAACATGAGCCCGTGGATGAACAGTCGCAGGTGGAGGCCACAGGAGGTCGACGGTGGATGAACAGTAGCCCGTGGAGGCTGGAGGAGGTCAACGGTGGAGATGACTAGTAGCCCGTGGAGTCCCGTTTTGCGGTACGCCACACCTCTCCCTATGAACAGGTCCCCCGTTTCGACCGTAGCGCTCCAACACAGGTATGTTTCCTCTGTTTTGCGGTACGCCACACCCGTCCCGATCAACAAGACCCAGTTTCGACCGTAGGTACTTGAACACAAGTCTGTTTCCTCCATTTTGTGGTACGTCAGACCCCTCCCGATGAACAGGATCCCGTTTCAACCGTGGCCGGTCGAATAGAAGGTTGTTTCCTCCGTTCTGCAGTACGCCAGGCCTCGTTTCGATCGGCTGTTCTGTCCAAGTCGGTTGGCTCCTGATGAACACGACGCATTCTGTTCCGACCTAGCCGATTGGCTACCGATGAACATGATGATGCAGTTTCCCCATTCCGACCCAGCCATGTACACGAGCCCTGGCCGTACATATGCGCAAGTAGGCGTTCGAGACCCCACCCATATGTACGTACGTGGCCTTATTTACTTTCTTGCACCCTGGCTGTATGTACGTGTACAAGCTACGTGCGCGCCTATACTACGGCACGTGCCCTTCCTTACTTGGCCACGGTTCATCGCTGCAGCCCGTAGACAGACCGATCGACCAGTATGTACGTACACGTTCGCGACCAGAATGACAACCCTATGTACGCTTCGACCAGGTGGGTCCCGACTGTTAGGGAGGATAAGGAGGCACACTTCCTTGTGTGCGAAGATGTAGCTGGTGGGTCCCAGCAGTCAGGGAGGAAACATTCTTTTCATGAAATACAGTGGCCTGTCCAGTGGGTCCCTGCTGTCAGGTGGAGGAATCATTATTTTGCGCGAAATAAGGAGGCATTTCCTTGTGTGCGGCTGTGGTCCCAGTTGCCAGCCTCTCCACGTACAGTTCACTTCCGATGGATGTCGTTCGTTGACCATGTTGACCACGCCGTGCCGAGAGCACCAGGGTGGTGGACAACGGTGAGGCCTAGGAAGGGGACGACGCGGAGCTGGGGAAGATGTGGCAGTGGATGCCCATGCTGAGGGGAGTACGAGCGCTGACTGGTCGGCTGCGGGGTGAGGCTGACGTTGCCTGAAAATAACATGATGTGCGGGTGGGTAGAGGGATGGCCTGGTGGAAGCACAGCCGGCCACGGGAGGAGGGAGCAGGCAGTCCCGCCGGTGCTGGTTTGGGCGGGTGGAGCAGGAAGGTCAGAGATTGAAGAAGCACGGTGACCGTTGGATGGACATCCAACAGTCACTGCTCTGTGTTGACTAAGTTGACAAAGCCTTGCATACGCGTCAAAAAAATTAGGACAGCGTCATCATCAACCTTTTTTTAGTAGAGCATCATCATCAACCTAGTAGGCCCGGAAGTCAGCCCCCAAATCTTTGGAAAACTACATACAACCCATTAGCCATTATTTTCAATAATTTACAGCCCATTTGCTAATTATTAAGGATATTTTGAAGCCCATATTCTTTTTATTAGCATTACAGACCATATATTCTGGGCACTTCTAAAAAATTCAACAAAATTTTGCATATTTCGGTGGGTCCGAACTCTTATAATCACGAAATTTGGAGTCGCATTAAAAATAAATTTTAAAAAATTATATCAAAATAAAATTTTAAAAAATCTCTGCAAAAAAATGAATGAAATTTAAAATATTTACTAGCAAGATGCCCGTGCGTTGCATGGAACATGAAGATGCATTTGTATGAGTAGTTTATCTTGTGGGAGAAAAGGATGAACGAGGGAAGGTCGTATCTGCAAATGTGGAGAGGAGTGGGGGTAAATTGTCATAGTTTCCTTCCTATCCATTAGATATAGATCGGACGACCTATATTGTAGGATGGCTGGCACACCATCATCACCAACTCTGTTTTTTATAAGAGTAGAGAAATCCAGAAAAAATTATATTTTAATGTAACTGTCGGTTGTCTTTGGTTTAAAAATTTATAGCCCATTTCTTACAACTTATAGCCCATGTTCTGGGGAAGCCCATTTCTTACTGCTTACATCCCTCCTCGTCTTGAAAGATTTGCAGCCCAACAGGACTGAGAAAAGCAAGTAAGCCTCAGTTTTGGTATTCTCCAAAAAAAGAACTGGGCTAGCGATTTTCAGAAAGAAAAAATATATCAATTGGGCTCATCATGTGCTTAAATAAAAGCGTAAACATGGGCTAGACGGGCTACAGCCCCCGCACAGCGCGTAGTTGAGTTTCGTCTCTGAAACTAAAAAACAACCGGGCGAGCTGCTGGGTCCCTGGTGTTATCTGCTTGTTGTGTAATTTTCTCGTTTATTGACTACATTGACAATGGCGTGGGACCTAGTTGTCAAACAATTAGGAGGAAGTAATTTTTTTGGCTTGTAATAACGAGGCACCTACTTGCGTAATGCAATGACCCTGGTGGGTCCCTACCGTCAGCCTCTCCACGTACAGTCATCTCCTGATTCCTCTCGGTTGTTGACCATGTTGACAATGCCAGACGGCAGCGGTCACAGCGAGTGAACCAAGGTGGAGAACGATAGCGAGGCCTCGGACGGGAACGAACAACAGCTGTGGAAGATGCGGCAGTGTAGTGGCAGGTGGAAGGGAGTACGAGGGCAACACCATGCAACTCAAGCTTACAAACGGTACAAAAAGCCCAAGGATTAATTGTTCACCAAATTTAGACAAAATCCAGATTGAACATGGCAGTAACATCTAACCCAACCACTCTTTTTCGCAGTCACAAACAAATGGATCAGTCTGATCCATAAAATCAACATCCTGTGCAAAAATAAATTATTTCAGGATGACTACAATTTGTTGTAAATAGAAGCCGAGCACGTTTAGAAGCCCATTTGTCCACCTGAAACTTCTTTTTTGCTGTTCAACGTGTCCGTCCGTGAGAAATCTCTTGCTGGAAAACTTAAGCCTCATGGGCAATAGTAACCTCGCATTCAACATGAAGAATGTGACAAAGCTTCTGTTTGCCTGGTTGGATGCATATCCTTCCATCGTTATTGTTCTCAAATGAATGTCATGATTACTGAGAAAATCCTGGTGCTTATTACGCCACCGATTGGTTATACGTTTTTCTCCATGTGGTTGCAGTGCCTAAGTAGACATGAAGATTTGAAATCAGTTAAGGTCTGAAAAAAGAGTATGTCGAAAGAGCAATAGCTGAACGGTTAATTCTAGTACAATATATACGGTCTTTCAATGTGCATGAAGTCATCACCTTTATATATAAATTCTCCAGAGACCGAAAGCATCGCAACAAGCCAATAATTATGTTCAGATCATAACTAAACATTCCGATATATAAGATCTTGACAGAATCCAACAACATTGATAGGCTATCCATGGACGAACCCTTCATTGAGCATATAACATAATATTAGTCCAAAGTGTACTCCGAGATGATATAAAACTTATGCGCACAAATGAAAAATGCAGATTATGATTACAAATGTGTAGATGATAATATACGGTACCTGAAAAAAGTGAGGAGCCAAACACCAACTTCTTGTGATCATTAAACAGATCATGAATTACATCCAAGGTCTCCAGTTTGGGCGTAGAGACGACAGTTATTTGCCAAGGTTTATAACAATAATCAAGGAGCAACCTTTGAACTGAAGGGGCATCTTCGATGATGAGCTATTGTCCTTCAAAAGCAATTCCAATGCTTTTAAGGTGAGGCGACATTATTTGGAGACAACTGATAGGGATTTCTACTCCCAAAACAATCATCAAGCGCTCCAGGGCAGGGCAACTGGAGTGGATGATCCTGTGCAGTGAGGCCTCCGACAGATAAACCAACACAAGTGGAAGTTTTTTTAGCAGTAGGAGTCGAAGCATTTGTACCAGATCGTCTGGTAGATGGCACTGGGCGAAGGTGGCGGTGTGGAGAGAGGAGGAAAAGCACGAGATGGATAACGGTGGTGTGGGCACAAATTCTTGGTGTTCGGTTTTGTGGTAATCGTATAACTCAAACTTTTGGAGTTTTTCGAATTCACGGGATGTCAGCCAAGCGTTCACCATGCCGAGTATGAACAGCAGGTAGTGTGTCGGCATGCGGAGGCTTTGAATGGGGCCCTGCTGGTGAGAGGAGACAATGGCTCTGAGGAGATCAAATTCAGGAAGGACAGATATCTAACAATAGTCGAGATTGAGGGGTGTGGTGTGCCATAGAGGGCGCCACCGAGTTGAGAGGACTTGTGTGTGGCAGCAATCCTTGGTGGGGAGAAGCAAGATGATCTCCTCAAGGATGACGTCCGGGAGATCGCTGATGCGGTCCACCGGAGATTCTGCCGGTTCCTTAGATCCGAGTGTGCGGGGGGGGGGGGGGGGGGCTCGCCGCTTCTCCCCGCGCTGCCGGGTGCTGGATCTGCAACCGGCATTGCCGCTGGCGGGAGCCTCATCTTCTTGGCGCTGGGGCCAGCCGACTCCATTTTCCTAGTGGGCGTCACGCCGAGTTCACGGGTTTGAGCAGAGTAGCTAGAGACAAGCCTAGTGGCAGTGCGAGTGGGGAAGAAGGAGGGCCGGGGTTTTCTGCACGAGCGGAAGAAGAGGAGTAGGTGTTTTCTGTACGAGTGAGGAAGAAGGTGAGCGGGGGTTTTCTGGACGAGTGAGGAAGATGGGGAGCGGGGGGAATTGGGGGAGACGGAAGTGGGAGAGTCCAGCGAGCTGCAGTATAAGTGGAAGCGAGGAGGAAGGAGGGTTTTTCTGGGATCGCCCCCTCTTCAAGAAATATGAGCTTCTTCCCGCAAAAAATAAAAACAAATGGGCTTTAAGATGGATATGCTTTTGTATCGGCCCAGTCGGCTGCCCGTGTTTCGTACTGGAGGGCCTTGTGCTAGAGGCAGCTCGAGACACTCTCCAACTTATTGCCCATTCGAAAGAAAAAAAGAGACGCCTCCAGCTTATGGCTACTCATCGGTAACCTTTTTCAACTTGGCATCCGCCAAATTAGAGGATGCGGTACGGGATGCAGACACTCACACTAGTCGCGTAGCGCGGCAAAGTGAGGTGTCAAATAACATGCCTACAATATACTTACTAGATTATGAAGGTTCACAGGCTAGTCAACATTCACATTAAACTAAGCTTCAGAAGATACATATGCATACTAACATTCAGAAGAACAAAAGTTCAGTATGTTTATGCATCTCAATGATTCATCATACTATAACCAATACAAAGCTATGAGAAGGTGTGGAAATAAAGAAAATCGGTCGATGCTTCTCTGAGCAAAGGGCCTCCCTGTGCACGCATTAATTTCCTAGGCATGCTTGTTTCTTCTCAATGTTTTGTGCACTTTGAGCATGTTGGCAACTCCACAGCTAGTTGGCTGCCTCATCTTGCAATTGATGCTGACACATTTGCAGCAAAACACATGAGGCAATAGAGATGACTCAACATCAGTACATATTGTGCAGTTCCCCTGAAATCATCTTCATTGTCCTGAATCTGAAAAGATAGGAAAACAATAGCTATACTTAAACGGTGTTGCAAAATAGTAGCACATATCAATAGCTCGGCTTGACAAAACACGATCATCTGGACGAAGGGGATACTGACCTACCTGAGGAAGATTATATATAATTTCATAAGTCCTTAGTTGATTTCCATCTTCGGCTGCACTGATTGTTTGCTCCTCCACATGACAGGATCATTCGGCACTGCAATCAGCAAGTCAACGTATGAATAAGCTTATTTCATCTTGCGGTGGTCATTGTACCTAGTTACGAATGTAGGAATACCTGGAGCACCATGAGGTTAGCTGACAGCAGGTAGATGCAGCCATATAATTTTGTGCAGTGCTACCAAAATTGAGGTTTGTGTCCCTTCCCATTATGACAATTCTTCTTGAAGTTGGTAGAATGTGATGGCTTGTTCTTTGCATCAAACTTGCATTTCCCCTGAGATTTGTTCTTGTTGTTTTTGGGCTCGTTGGGCTGGAAGTTCTTCTCGTGTACCATGCGGGCACTAGAAGCTCCCTCGGCGACTCGAGCACGTGTGTCTTTTGCTCTCGCCTTCTCTTCAAAATCAAGAGTGCTAATGAGATCAGAAATAGAAAATTCGTGTCTCTTGTTTTTCAGAGAAGTAGCAAAATTGTTCCACGAAGGTGGAAGCTTGGTAATGATGGTCGCAGCAACAAATTTGTCCGACAACACACACTTAAAGTACTCAAGTTCCTTAGCGAGTGACTGTATCTCATGAGTCTGCTGAACAACAGAGCGCTCATCAATCATCTTGTAGTCACAGAATCGCTCCATGACATACAACTCGTTGCCATCATTCGAGGCCCCAAATGTGGCCTCGAGCGCAGCCCACATATCTTTGCCGCTGTCAAACGACATATATGAATCCACAATGGAATTGTCAAGAACACTCAGCAGGGCGGCTTTGAAGAGGGTATCCATGTTCTCAAAAGCTTCCTATTGTGTAGGATTAAGATCGCCCTCAGGCTTACCCTTAGTGGCGTCATAGCAGTACATGATCTGAAACCAATATACTGCTCTTGTGCCCCACCTTTTGTATTGCACCCCCTTAAAGGTAGGCAACTTCTAAAGCGCAGCAAAACCACTCGGAGTAAATTGCCTATAATTAGGTTTTTGGATTGGAATGTTGAATATATGAGCAATTTACTATGAGATTTAATCCGAATCAACAGTAAATAGATCATGATGACAATTGCAAAGATCAAAGTAATGATGTGAACTAAACTAGGAGGACAGAATCACACACTATACAGTGGGAGCAAAACCGCTATGGTTGATATTGTCACTCATGTCGTTGATGAGAGGTTACCGAGGTCAGGGAAAAAGGTTGTCGTTGAGGAAGTCGTCGCTGGCAGCAGTCGCAGGAGTGTGCTCCCCAAAAACCTGATCGCCCCTCTCTCGTACAGGATCACAAAAAGTGGGGTTCAGAGGACTGCTGTCCCTTCTCGCGGTGCACGCCGAAAGGAGGGATGGAGAAGAATTGCGTGGCGGCGCTATGATATGGAATAGTGCAAAACCATATGATACAACGGCGGCTAGGGTAGAGCCTGTCAGGTCGATCGTGCGAGTAAGACCAAGTATAATAGTAGGCCTTTATCCCAAACCCCATGTCCAAGTCAATAATAGCCCCACTATCCAAAAGAATCAGAAACGGCTGAGTAATTAAGGCATCCGTTAATTATTAATTTATGACTTAATAAATTTTCTGACCAACAGAAATATAGACCACGTGCATAGCTTTTGTCCTTGGACGGGCTCATTCCCGAAGAGCGCGCGTGTAGGTTTCCTATTATCATGCTCATGGAAATGCTAGAATAGATCACATTATAAAGTGGTGCAATTCACATTCACCTAGCAGTATGGGACTAAACTTTAGTCCCACTCACACCACACTTAGAGCATGGTTAATAGTATAGCCAACATCCGGCTATATGAAGTTGACACATCATCTAGAGCCAACCTAATAGCCTACTAGTACAATAGTTAGTCCCTTTAGTATATATAATACTATATCATTAATACATGGGGCCTATTTAGTTTACATCCTAAGGTTGCCACACCTAACCTTAGTCATGCCACAACATCTTAGGTGTTTGGTTCATTGCCACACTTGTGGCTTGCCACACTTTTCTAGCAACATGGTCCACATGTCATATGCTCAATATTTTGCCAAATCTTGCCACTTGTGGTGGTCATTTTGTTAGCCAAACTTTTTGTGGCAGCCACACTTTGCCTAAGCTTAGTTGTGGCAAAGTTAGTCACGAACCAAACAGGCCCATGGCCCCACCTTTTGTCTCACAAAGTATGCTGGAGCTCGTGCTACAACCGACTACAAGTTAACAACACGCTTCTCTTCTCTCTCCTTCAACTAAGGCTGGTCGTAATGGTAGTATCATAGCTAGTATCATGCATGCCAACTAGGCAATTTTGATGAGGTGTCATATAATTAAATGAAGAAAGAGATGGTTGAGTATCATATCATGATATCGTATCATAATAAATCACTACTACAGGATGCTGCTAACACGACACTACGACCAGAGACCCTTCGACGAAACTGTGTGCGATACAATAATCGCAAACGGTGGTGTAAAAAACCGCAAAAAAGGCGCAAATCATTTGCGATGGAGGATGCATCAAATACGGTTCAAATTTTAGTTGCGTGTGTGATGCAGGGCATACGGTTCAGTTCAATTAACTATTTGCGATGAGGAGGAACAAAAGAAATGGGCAGCCAAATGAAGGTGTGTGCGATGTACAACATACAGTTCACTCAGATGATCCATTTGTGATTAGGCAACACAAAAGAAATGGCCAGCTAGATCAAGGTGTGTGTGATATACGGCATGCGATTCACTCGGATGAACTGTTTGCGTTGGGACAAGAGAACAGAAATGGTTCAACTTAACAAGATGTGTGTGGTACGCGGCAAACAGGTCTGTAATCAGAAACGTGTGCGAAGACCGATAACAACACAGACGATTGCTGCAAACAAGCCATGTGTGTTGTGAGCAAATGATTGCTGGTATACAATTGTGAGTGATTGATGAAAACATCACCGGCGGGTTCCATTGTTTAGTCCGTGTGCGATATGATTTTCTATGTCCGCACAACATCTACGCTCTATCTACAGAGCATCAACATATATACTTAAAAAGAGAACATTGCATGACCAAATTAAGCATGCAATTACACAAGTGACTACACACATAACATTTCCACACACCAAAGTAAGCAATTACATGCATACTAAACTAGGAGAAACGAGGATCTAATCATCTACTTATTGTTGCGACGACGCTTGCCATTGCTCTGCTTCCGGCTGGATCCCTGGCTGTTTTGGGGAATGAGGCACTTCCTCATGTCAATGATCCGCCTGTACATGTCGTAGCTCGTGTACGCCTTCTTGGCGGTGTACACGACGTGAGCTTTGTCGAGTTTCTCCATCCAGGCCGAGTGACAGGGATGCTTGTCCTTGTTGCACTAATCCTTCATGTCTCTGTAGTAGGGGTCGATGATGGCCTCGGCGAGGTGAACCAGTGAGTCCTTCTCATGCTCCTTGCTGCCCTAGATCTTGTATTAGCCATGGATGTCGACAAGATTCTGGCAGGCGATGCCCGAATTGTCAAGCGCTTTTACATCGTTGGTGATGTCCACCGTAGCGAACATGTAGTGGGGGCTGTTGACAAACCTGGCAAAACGCTCGCAAGGCCTTGTGGCCAGGAAGTAGTGGTAGACGAGGACATGGTGGTGCACGCACATCTGGGCAACGGCGACCTTGGGACGAGACCCGGCACGAGCGCGGGTGTACTCGAGGTCGAACCCGACCACCTTGTACTTCGCCTCGTCAAGCAACAACTCCATGATGTGGATGGAGTGCTCCACCCAGACCGGGTCATTGGTGTACACCACTGAGAGGTCCATGAACCTTCTGTGGGTGTCCACCACGACACGCATGGTGAACTGCTGCTCGTCGTCGGCAACCGCTCGGAGCGCCATTAGAGCCGCGCAGGATACCCTATAAGAATTTCTCGTGGTGGGTGTGCTTCTTGCAATGGTGTGGCGTGATCAAAAGGTTGAGGAGACATAAGGGTTCAATGGCCGCTGTAATAAATGGGGGCCAGCCGGCCTATAATCGTCACGTCTTGTCATGGCGTTCATAGCAGAGGATTCCAGTGCATGCTTGAAAACACCGCACCGCACGCGTGGGCTCGAAGAGGTGCCAAATGTATCGTCAGTGAGCCTGTTCCCGTGCTACCACACAGTTTACTGCACAAGCTTCCCACCCAGCTAGTTTGGCTATGCGTCGGCTAGAAGAGGGACAAATCCTGGGCGTTTATTGGCAAAAAGCTTTGTAAAAACAAAGTGTGTGGAATGACTTCGGTCATAAGTTTACCCGTGGGTGATGAGGTCAAAGTTACATAGAAGGGTGATGATGGACACTCGAGTGCGATAATTAATTCTGCACTCTACAGGGCACACAATGGAACAAACCAACTGTGTGCAATAATGTCGAAGATCGCAGTCGAGTTAGCTATACAGATCGTGTGCCATGAGATCGACACGGTAAATAGATCTGAGAATGGTTAATAAAATCTAAGACCATTGCATATTAAGGTCAAAATAGTGCTACCAATATACGAGTCACATCCGATGCTATTTCAATGATTGTACCACAAAATCTCGAAATATTACAAGGTTCAAATTCCAGAGTTATATGGCTCAAATTCGAAGATTACAAAGTTCAAACTGATATTAGAAATGAAATTCAGCTCATCAGCTGCAAACGCTCGCGCTGATCCACTGAACATGGATATCAGAGAGGTTCAAACTAATATTACCACTTCTAAGTCTGGTTTCGAAACCTCGGGATTTTTGCAAAGGGGTCAGCCACTGAGAAGTCATGTATGGGGTTGACACGATGACTTCCGATTACTGTGTCGTCTGAAGTTCCAAAATAAAATTCAACATTTTTGGCGCCTATTCCATTCTGCCGCAGGCGCCGGCGCTGATCAACAAACCATTCATTTTTGCGAAATAAATGTAGGGCAAACCTCATTTCCTTCAGCACACTTGCTCTGAGAACAAAGAACCTGGCAAGTATAATCTCCGGTAAGGTCCCTCTATAGGAGTTCAAAGTAATTTCTGAGAGATGCAGATCTAGGCATTCGACGTGATTGTTATATTGTATCACATTATCCACCACTAGGCCTAATCTTATCTGCAAAAGAAGAAAACATGTTAGTGCCTACATGCAGTTTTGAACATTACTACAAGCCTATTTGGTTTGCAGGATTTGTAAAATGCACTAACATGCCATCTTCGATTTGACATGATTAACATGGGCGTTGATTACATTCTAGAAAAGTGTAGCCTTCTTCACAAGAGGTTGGCGTGGATGAAAAGTTCCCTAAGAAAACTAGTACAAATGAATCCAAAGGAGAAATGCTTATTGATTGTAACCATATGGATCGAGCAACCAATATGTGTGTGGGGGGGGCGAACATGTATGTAATGAAATCCTCCAAAAGAATCCTTCAGAAATCGTAGTACATTGTCATTGTAAACTTGGAAAAAGGTGTCACAAATTGAACTCCCTTATGGTTAACATTTAACAGGAAAGGAACATCACCTCGATATATAGCTTCTCCTGGCACGGAAAGCATCTCAGGAAACTGACAACTTGCTCCAGGTTGGGGCCGATAGATTCTAGTGCCAAGACCTTCACTATGCGCAGTTTCAGGGTCAACCTTGTCGGAATCATTTTCTGAATGACAGATGAACAAACATCTTCAAAATTAGAAATAATGTTAATTTGTAGAAGCAGAGGTAGAAGGCGGCTATTGTACCTCAACGGGTGTGGATCCAATAACAAGTTCATAGTATTTGTCAGACGAGTAGCCCACCATTGTCAATTTCGGTGCAGAAATTACATTGATTCTTGTTGGACCTTCTTAATCAACTACAAGTAATCTCTCAAGTGCAAGTGTGTCCTCAATGACCATACTGTGGTACACATCTTGTGATGTTTTCCTACCGCACCAGCAACACACATAAATAGTCCGGAGAGTCATGGAGGTGATGTGAAAGGTACACAACCCATTGAACGCCTGAAGACAAAGGTACTCGAGTGTAGTATAGCCACGGAGCAGGCGCTCCATGTCACCGTTTGAGAGGGAAACGACAACGAGCTCGAGGTGCTTAAGTCGTGGTAGAATAAGAGCGGGCACGTCATTAAGGGGGGATGGCAGTTCCTGAACTTAGCGACACGCAGCATGGGCGTGAGGCAGAGTGCGGACGTTGGCAACGACTGCATATGCCCATCATCAAAAGTGAGCTCCTCGAGCTGATCTAGGGCGAGGGATCGGAACCAGTCTTCAAGCTTGGCTCGGTCCTTGCCGTTGGAACGGAACTTGCCCATTCTAAGGCCTCTGGTTGGGCCAAGGTGACTGCCTAGTATCTTGGAGAACGCATCCAAGCTTTTGCGATAGGCATGGCAGAGCTCATGGGTGTCGATGAGGTCGAGAGGGCTGGACTTCCATAGGGGGCGCCACCGCTGGGAAAGGACGGTTGTCCGCACCCCATATTTGATTGGGAGGAGGGAGATGATGACTGTCAACATATCATCGGGGAGGCTGCTAATGAAGTCTAGGCCTGCTAGAGTCGCTTGCGGTTCTAGCTCGCCCCGCCTCCGCTTGTTGGCAGCCCCGTTCTCCACCTTCGGAGTCTCCTTGTTAGCGGCGCTTTCTGATAGAAATGGGAGTACATGGAATATTTAGTTAAAACGGGGCAATAGAAAAGTGTATTGGTAGCTAGAAGTTATTATGTAGGAATATATTAAGAAAAGGGAATACTAGTTGGTTGCTTAAATACTACACAATTCATTTGATAATGCTGGGTAAGTCAACATGCAAATAGTTGCAAAGAAAACTTACTTCGAACAAAGTCTGGACGGATGATATCGTGTGGGAAGTTACCATATATCTCATGACTAGGCCCTTTTATGTGTAGTGCAATTCCAGTGCCAGCTTGCAGTTCATAAAACTTAGCAAATTCTCTCCAAAATCCAGTGCCAAAATAGGAGTCACCATGTTCACCAAGTCTTACAGTAGCAACGATTGTAAATCCATGATTTGTGTGCAGTATGACATCCCCGCAGTCTTGATTTATGAAAAGGGAAATATTGCACACTACAGATTCTGTTGCATAGCAATGGATGCGCTACAGAAAATGGTAGGATTGTTAAAAAAAATATGGCAACATGCAAATATGGGCCCAAATTGAAAGAACTGTACAGCAGTCGAAATCGAAGGACAAAAAATTATAATTAAACAGATAGGGTAAACATGATGTCATGGAAATATGAGAGTAATCAAAAGAACAATACATCATTAATTTGCCTAACATAGAAAGAAGAGGGAAAAAACCCTTTGACGTATATGGTGCATGTGGCGCCTTTTATCCAAATGTAGTAATATTTAGAATATGTTCAGAAAGTAGGCCATGACAGACGATTTAGGGTGAGACTGAACATACCGTGCACATCCTCAAGTCATCTAGTACGGTGAGATGGAATGTCTAGCAGCGGCCGCAAGGTCTTGATGTGTCTGCGCACTGTACACTCTATGAACGGAAGAAAACCCTCAAATCAGCTCGAATAAAAATGAATTCATGATGATTTCGGCCGGGTGATTAAAGGAGGCGGATGAACTGGGATAAGAGATGAGATAATATCTCATTAAATTAGTTACCTGGTTGTCCATGAGAAAGAACCCTTAATAACGTAGATTCCCCAACCAAGCGGAGCTGGGTCGACCGCGAGCAGCGTCGAGAAAGTCGATGGCGATAGGCGGTGGCAAGCGGAAGTGGCGAAATGCGGTGGGCTTTGCCGGCAGCCTGGCGGCGGCAGACGGTGAGCTAAGTGTTTACCGCCACGATAGGCGGTGCCATGCATAGACGCGGAGGAGCTTGTGCAGGTGTGAATGGTGACCGAGGGGGGGTGGCGGGCGAGGTGAGGGTTTTTGTGACGTGGGTATGGTGAGTGTTTTCTTGTTTCTTTTTTGAATTGGGTGGTGAGGTTTTTCTGTCCCACAAAGAATTTTGGAGGTGACGGTTTGCTAGAGCCAACCGTGTGTGATTGACGGAACAAGCAAAATGAAAGTCATTGCACACGGTTCCAATTTTGGGAACCGTGTGTGATTGACGTACTACCTCCGTCCTGGTTTATTGGTCCCCTTTGTAATTTTGACCAAATATTTAAATAAGAAATGTTTATGCATGTCGCCAAAAATTATATCATTGAACACTATGCTCAAATACCCATCCAACTATATATTTTTTGCTGACCTGCACTAACATTTTGTCAGTTAAACCTTTGGTCAAAATTTAATACAAATTACAAAGGGGACCAATAAACCAAGACGGAGGTAGATTGCATCAACCGAACTGATTGCTCCATATCCCACGGTTAGACATAAGTAAACATAGATTAAACATACTCAGACATAGATAATAAGCGTACACGTACACAAGCATAGTTCAACCATAAGTACATAGTTCAACCTTCATTAAGCATACTCAAGCGTACATAGTTCGATCCCACATCTCATCTCACATGCTGGCACGATCCCGAAGCTTCTCTAGGTACTCGGCGTACGCGTCGTGCTCCACCCTGCGAGAATACTTCTGCTTGAAGGAGCCAACGGCCCGTCCTCTTGCATGCGCCAGAACACTTAGATACGGGTCATGAAGCTTGTGGTTGCAAAATGGGCATCAATAGCCGTCGTTCCAGGTCCTAATACGCCTGTTATGCATTCCCGCATAAAGCTCCCTCAGGATTTGCCTCTTGTACCTCCTCTGGACATATTCATCTTCGCAGTCCACATCGTCAGACAAGACCTATACAAATAGTAAAACAAATTTGGCATCAAATCAAAGATTACATGCCGTGAAGTAGGATTAGGAATCAGGTGTCAAAAAATAGGATTAGGAATTTATGGCTATTTATTTATACATATCCAGAGATTATGGTTCGATTTTTAAGCACAATCGTCTATGTATAGACCAATCTTGAAGAAAATAATGGCACAAACATATGTAGGTCATTCAAAAATCAATTGTCAAGTTCTGGCTAGGAATTATTAGCACGAACACTAACCCTAGTAGGATTACTAGCAGAAATCATTTGCACAGATGAAACAACTAATCACTTATCACTTCTACCATTCAAACAATCAATACACTACACGGATCTAACGAAACTTACTCAGATTTCATGGATTGGGAGGACATAACCATAGGATTTCTATTCCAAAAAGGGGGAGGCAGGAGTAGGCAGAGAAACCCTAAGATCTATTTGACACATAAATGGGTATATATGACTAACCAGCTATCTGTCATCGTCGGAGTCGTCACCAGAGTGGTCGTCGGAGTCGTCGCTGGGGCCGTCACCAGAGTCGGTGTGGAACTCTGCCTCCGACCGTGGAAGCTCGACACCGTCGACGACGTCAGGGTGCAGCGATAACTCGCCGGCAGTGATGACAACCTCTGTCTCCTTCTCCACGCTATGCTCCGGTGCTTTAGCAGCCCCGGCGTCGCCACTCCCTCCGATGGGACGCTTCGGCGGCATCCTCATACACTGACGACTTTGAGGACTGAGAGCGGCGTCGAGGATGCAAGCAGAGAGAGAGAGGATTGTGTGTGTGGGGATGGGGGGTGCGGCCGCTCGGGCGCACCATTAATATGGAGTAGTGGGAGTTGTGGGAGAGAGGCGGGCGGCGGTCAAACCGATGGCTCGCCTCCCGGTGAGCCTGCTCACCGGACTGCTGGCAGGCCTACCAAAGTTTCACACAACTACTTGCATGCCTCCCGATGACACCGCACAGCGAGAACGCCTCCGTCAATTCACACACCTGCACGCACGCCTCCCGGTCTGCCTGCTCGCACGGCACACGGGTCGCGTAGCGGCACGTATATTGTTTTTCTATTTGGATGATTAATGTCGCCGCTTTATTGCTTAACCGAAGCATGCCAAGTATCCATTGTTGGTCTAACGCTCACGGTTCGAATAAATAATCTGTTTGGGATATTGGTTCCCAATTATTAATAATCTCCCGTTTGTAATTAGATTACATCAAAACTGGTCTCAAATTTGACAAAATAGTACAATGCCACTTTGTATTGGTGTCCATATGACAACACAATAAGTTTTATGAACTTCAAATAAGTTTTGGATGTACTAGAATTTAAAAATCAAGATTCTCAATGTTTGAAATTTGTTGCAGGGGAGTAAACATGCACCTAGTGAGACACATGTGTTTTTGCAATCCATTTAGGTGCACTGTCACGTGTGCATGTAGCTCAAATTTGATTTTTGCATATTATACCCGTAGAAAATCAATCAATTAATGTACTAAAACGTCTTAATGATCTCTATTATTTTTTCAAAATTAAAACACCCCTCCATTGGTAACATATGTTCACCGCGGGATAATTAATTTAACATGCATCATAGTTGCGGTGGATTCGTGGTGTGTGTGTGGGTGTGTGCGTCTGGGGGTGGCGGGTGGCTCGCAGTACACTACGAGTTGTGAGCCACCGTGTGGGTTGGCCGTTTTGTTAGGCAGGCCGGTGCCACATCAGAGTCGTGAATTCGTTATCTAAAACATTACACAACCCTTTCATACATACATGTTTTGGCCACATGCAGTCGATGGTTGTCCTATACGACACTCGATACTCGCATGTGACACTTTCTGTGGGCCCGCGAGGTCGTCGTCCACCACTTTGACGAATAGCCGACAGTGAGGTGAATTTGACCAGCAAGGTAGAATCTTTTTTGTTTGTGTTATGGTGGTATATAGTACGCGTCGAAGAGGTGGGAGGAGACTAGCATATATACTATATGTACGCGTCCGTGAACAATTACACCTCACTCAGTGTCGGGACTTTTTGGTTTCTGAGGCACATGCCACATCAAAATTGTGAAATTGGCTATTCAAACATCACACAACACCTCTTTGGGCCACATGCATGGACGCGGTGGTTATCCTAGCTAGGACACTCACGTGTGATGCTTCCATATGTGGGCCAATGAGGCCATCATCGATGCATATGCATGCATCACTTTGGCCTACATTGGGAGAGGTTAATTAATTTCACCATCAATGAGGATTCTTTTGGATTGTACATATTACGGCAGGAGCATATAGTATGCAGTGAAGAGGGGAGAAGGGGACTATCATATGTAGTACGCTTCATGAACCTCGCTTTGTGTGGGTGCATGGTTTACGGTTTTGGAGGCATGTGGCACATCAAAGTTGTGCATTTTTGGTATTCAACATATATATGTTCGGCCCACATGCAAAGCGGTGGTGGTTGTCCTCTCGCACCCACTTAAGTGGTTATTAGTGACATCGACGCTTTCCATCTGTGGGTCTGCTTGGTCCATCACTACTTTTTGCCTGACAACACAAGAGAGGTTAATTTGACTTAGGAGGGGAATATTTTTTTGCTTGTAATATGGTATATATATATAGGTCATGCTCTGGTATGACACGCATGAGACAGTTTGAGCACACACACATGCATGTGTACGCATGAATCCCTCCCATCGAGTCGAAGTGGCTAGTACAACTACACGTCATGAACCGATCTCACTCTGTGTGGGGAGCTAGTGTATGATTTTTGACGCATGCACCACATCAATGTTGTGAAATGGTATTCAAACATGCATGCACGCATCACCTCCATACATATGCATGTAGTGGTTGCCTTCGAACGGTACACTCCCTTGCGTGGTTATCGGCGACAAGCCTATATATTCATGGGCCCGCGTGGACATCCATGATCACCTTGACTGACAACAAAATAGGTTACCATGGCGGATTCTTCATTTGGTTCATGTTATCGTAGTATAGGTCATGGTAAGATTCAGGCGTAATTTAGTTTGAGCGCATATACTCTGCACGCATGCATGCATGAATCCCCGTCGTTGGCTTGAAGTATGGTGTAACGTACATATGCATCGTCAACCAAACCCTCACTTAGTGTGGGGATTTCTAGTTCTAATTCACGGTGCCACATCAAAGTTGTTCCATTGTTACTCAAAAACGCACTTCTCCATACATATGTTTGGGCCACACGCATGCAGTGGTTGTCTTCGGGGACTAGCTACTTGCGTGATTACTAGCAAGCTAGCCCATCTCCGGGGTCGCATGGACGACCATCACTTTGACCAACAAACAAGAGATAGGTTGTACGACCAAGGTGGATTATTCTTGGTCCGTTTTACGATCCATCTTGGTGAGATATGTCTCTCTGGCTTGCCGACTGAAAGTATTTGTGTGTGTGTGGGGGGAT